>NC_092194.1:1189258-1384621 GCF_043641665.1 Enoplosus armatus | reverse complement strand
CCCTAAAGCTCTGTCAGTCTTATTTGAGTACAATCCAAAAACAGTTTTCTCACTACAACCTTTTAACCAAATACAGTTTAATCTCACCTCGTGGTTTTGCCAACCTGTCCACTGGCTTCTGTCCTCTTTCCCTCAGTCAAACAGACGTGGACGACCCCTCCCCGGCCGCCGGGCGACCCCTGCTACACTATGCAGCCTGACGATTGAATCTATTGCCTGATCCGGCCACTCCACTCCCACCTTTTTGCCCCAAACCCCCGACACCTTTGCATGCCCGCTCGCCGCGTACGTAAGTGGGTTAGCCGCCCCCCGGCTAAAGGCTACCTGCCTCTCACTCCTGTCAGGAGGCTGCGAGGGGGTCGGCTGCAGCAGAGGTCCTGGGGAATGTCGCTTTTTCTTTTTTTTGAATGACATCCATATTCGCACCAGCGTGGGAGAAGAAGGGGAGGGGGACTCGGGGATCAGGGAGGTTAAAGGAGGGAGAGGAAACGGCACTCCTTTGGATTTGAACTGCAACTTGACCTCTGGCCTCCCTCTCCCCGGCTCAGATATCAAAACACAGAGCCATCTGCCTCTCACTGCAGGGCTAGCGGGGAGCGTGGGGTTAATATCATACACTTAGGGAGCAGAATACAGACCGCAATTATCTTCCATTCTCAGACAGAATCCTATTATTTGATCCTGGAGTCGCGGCAGATGGAAGGGGGCCACTCACTTCCCCTCTCTCTCTCTCGCTCTCTCTCTCTATGCGGCCATTCCTGTGCAAAGCCAATCCAGTAGGGCGGGGCGAGTGAGGATGAGGACATAATGGTGAGAAAGGGCAAGGGTTGGCAGAGGGCGTGGGGTGAGGCGAGGTTGCAGGGTTGTGGCATGAAAAAAAAAAAAAAGGAGGTGGAGGAGGGAAACCTGAGCCTGGAGGGTGCTGGCCTCCGCCCTCCTTCATCTATCCATCCATCCATCACAATGGGAAGAGGGAGCGTTTGAAGGCGACAGATAAAAAGACATTTTTTTTTTAAACTACATCACCCCGAAACCACCTTAAAGAACGCGCCACGTACCGTCACATTAAACGAAACGTGGCAGGGGACGCTTTGTTGCAACTGTTGGGGTGCCTAAAAACAAACGCACCGTCCACACTGGCGTCATCAGCGGCGCGCGGTCCTCTGAAGGCGATTCCAATTGTGGAATGCATATTTTTTGAAGGACCCTTTTTCTCCATCCGGCTGGGCCGGTACGTGTGTGATAACTGGATCCGAGAAAGAAACGCTGCCACCTTCGGGGCGATTTCCCTCCCATTTAGGTGGCCGTAGGATGGTTTTATGGCGGGTGATTAGCTTGGGTGGCCTGACGTTTCCCCCCCCCCCCCCCCCGAATATTCATGTCATTTTCTGTCTAATAAATTATGTTTTTGAACCAACCCGTTTGTCGGGTTGTTAATGCACTGCTGATTCTGCCCTGCCTGAAAACGTTTGAGCCTCTTTCAGCTCATTTGTTCATCTGCTCCGGCTGCGGCTCTGCTGTGAAGGCGAGTGACTGTCGTGACTCGAATTCGTCAGGCGGACACAAACATGACTCCCGACACGGCGCTAATGCAGCCTCGACGTCTGCTGGATGTGTAAATAAACCCTAACAAACCGAAAAGATGACAGTTTAATGCAGCTTTCACAGGGGCGGTCCAAAGAAAGCGGACGGGCGAACTGCTGTTAGGCAAGAAATATAGTCCTGTATGTTTACATTTCAGCTCTAAAAGCTGTCTAATTTGCAAGATGTGTCTAGTTTTTTTGTTTTGTTTTGTTTTTTTACTTTGGACAGAGCCAGGCTACCCCCCCCCCCCCCCCGCTTCCAGTCTTTATGCTAAGCTAGGCTAACCACATCCTGACTCCAGCCCTCAAGCGGTACCAATCTCCTCTTAACTGTTTTTATATTCACATATCCTATAACGCAAATTGTATTGATTAAGCTTTCTTTCTTTTTTTAATTCATCCATTTTATGAAATGATTGCAATGAAACACTTTAAAAGTCTATAAATGAAAGCACGTCTTCCGAAAACAACCTTAAGATTCCACTTTTTTTTTTTTTTTTGAGGCTGCCAGACATTTTGAAAGTCGTTCTCTGATGAATGCCCAGATAAATAAATCATGACTATCAGACCCAGCGTCTCAAATCACAGATCACGATGTGCATGGGGAGAAAATATCGAGGTTAAAAGATTCATCAAATGTATTCCCCAAATCCGGCACTTCCATGTACAAGTGCACATATGCATATACACACACACACACACACACACACACACACACACACACACACACACACACACACACACACACACACACACACACACACACACACACACACACACACACACACACACACACACGAGGGCTGCGAGCGGGCGTGTGTTTTTTCCGGGCAGACATCTGAAAAGTGGATCCTCAAGAGCTGAATTTCCATGTAGTACTGGGCCCGGGAGAGCTGGTTTACAGGGCAAAGAACGAGCCTGGCTCATTTAATCACCGCCTATCGGTGGCGTCAGTGTGCAGCTAGCAGTTTAAATGGACAGCGGGATGAAGCGGGGCGCTGGCATGGGGGGGGGGGGGGGGAGGGGGGAGGCGGGTTTGAAACTTTCCTCTCTCTTGTAGCTGTTGTTTATCTCGTAGCCCTCCGAGGTCCTTCCACTCGGTGTCTGGTTCGCGCCCGGCTTTTCCACTCACTTCAGTCAAAATGCAAATAGAGACCGCCGTTGTGGATGTAAGACGAGGAACGAGGGAGTCGTCTGGGGAAATTCTCCCTTTGTACTCACAGATCAGTCCCCACCCCCCACCCCCCCACCCCTTCTCCAACCCTGGAACCACTTGGGTGTCACTCTGCTGCCCCAAACATGAGCCTTCATACAACGGTGCGGTTTTTACTAACAACAGCTATTTGACACTCTGATTGCATTCAATTCCAGTTCTATTTACAGAAAATCACTACAAAATCTCGTGACGCTTCGCGACGACGCTGCTGTCAGGAATTTTTTTAGGGACTCAGCGTTTCAGCCATCCTGGCCTCCTTCCGCTGGCTATACCGGTCGCTTTCAGAATTGAATTTCAGGACATCGCAGATCACTTTCAAAGCCCTGAGAGGCCTCGCCTCGCCTCCTTGTTGCTCCGGGGTCCAGATTGATTCACAAAGGCGATGAGGGCCTCTGAAGTCAGGACTCCCAGACTTTGGAATGACCTGCCGGTGGGGGTCAGGGTGGTTTTTTAAAAAGGCCTTTCTGTGATTTTACACATGTTGTACGGCCTACACAACAGTTCATTTTATGATGCGTTTACTTTGTTTCTCTCTATTCATCGCAAAGCACCATAAATAAAGTTTATCAGTATCATTTGAATGAATTCAGTTGGACTGAAGAAGTGACGCAAAAGGTTCTCAATTTCAATGTGATTGGTCAAAGCACTGTTCCCTAATCAGCAACTACCCCGTAAACTCTACAAATGAATCCCAACTGCGAGATTAATTCATCTTATTTCGAATGATGTGAAAAATAAAACCTAAGAGTCAGGCTCAGTCTGAGGACAAAGGGAAAAAGTCATGCACGGATCTGTTCTCCAGCTGACCACAGCTCTGATGTCGCCAGGCCCAGAGAGCCTCACCACAACATTGTTCTGTGGCCCCCGTGTGGGACATTGCCTGGGGCGCCCCACCGGCCGTCGGTGTTCGCTGAGAGAGCACGGCTTCCCCACGGACTGCTGACAAGCTCCTCAGAAGTCCCCCTCCTCCTCACCGCGGCCCAGCCCACCACGGTCAGAGGGAGAGTGCCCGCCTGGGGCCAGTCTACCAGCCGGACCCCGTCGCCACATACAGACGTTCCGGGGGAACAAAACGGGCCCCCCCCCCCGCCCCTCCTCTCCCTCGTGACACACATGCTGTCCGCGGGTCTGAAGAGTTGGAAGAAGGCGGTGTTGTCGTGTGTGTATGAAGGGCTCGGGTGATGTGCCAGGAACATAAAGAACATGCTGGAAGATTAAAGGGAAATTCTTACGTCTCAACCTCGTTTTCCCTCTTAAGAGTCACGGCCATTCTGTCTGCAGGTCATGCCAACTTTGCATTTGCCACTTTCCGTTGTCGAGGCCTTCTGAAACCCTCCAAATAAATGTGAACTTTGCAGAAATCCTTTCTCTTATCCAAAAGGAAAATCAGCCCCCCCCCCCCTTCCACCCCGTGGATTAGCTAATGTAGCTAACAGGTTAAAAATGTGCAAAATGTTTGTAAAACTACAAAAAAAAAAACACCACAACCATCTTTGATTGGATTGAACCTACAAAGTGCGATATTCATCAAGCAGCCAACAAGCCCCCCCCCCCCCGATTAGCCTCCGATAGATGTTCCGCGGCCTGAGGTGCAAACGACTTCATAAATACGTCCACATAGGTTTATTTCCCCTTAATGGCGCCTCCCAGCGTGGCACCCATTAGCGGCTGTGACCCAATTTAAGAGCCATCGCTCACGCAGCCGAATTCAGAGCAAGAAGAGGCGCGCGTCTCCGCTGACTCCACTCCCCCTGCCGAATGCGACCAAGCGGAGGCACGAGCGACCCACGACCGGTCCGGGCTTTGGTCGGAACTGCTGGAAGTTTGAGCCTCTTCCGGCGGTCGCTGGCGTCGGGGTGCGAACTCAGCGTGGGGCTGAGGCGGCGTCACCGCTATTAAGAAGACCTGCCCGTCTTAAGACACCGCACCACATCACACACCTCCAGTTCTACACTCGCGTATTGACAAATACTTCTGCTTCTTCCTTGAGCCTGAACTTAAATTCTTATCCTACAATAACCTTAAAAGAGCTACGAAATTACGTTCTGGGAAATGCAGTCGATCGTCGGTCGAGAACACCGGAATCATCACATCGTCACTTTTGGGTCCTTGCGGCCTGCATCTTTGAAGTCCACTGCTAATCTATCGTCCACCCCCCCCCAAAAAAAGCAGTTTTTTTTACTGTCAAAACCACAAACATGCTCCATGAAGCATTTTAAAAGGTTAAACACTTGAGCCTCTTCTGGGTTAGGAAGTGTTCAGTACCTTATGGTAAAAAGACCTGTTGCAAATGTTGTCGACAGCATTAAAGCTACAAAAACAAACAAACAAACCCCAGAATGAATGAATTGTGTCCTGTGTGGAATCTAATTCCGCGGGCTACAGTACTATATTACATATTACGGTGTGTGTGTGTGTGATGAACACGGTCACAACGCCGCAGCCAGCAGTGAATCAGCGGTCAGCCTGCTCAGGCACTCTTGTTCTCTTGGAAGAGTTGTTGACACTCATCCTGTTCTTCCTCAGTGAACACACACACACACACACGGGGAATCAACAACAGTGAGACTTCTTTCCCCCAAACTTCCCCGTTTCGCTGCTACTGCTTCCAGCCCCCCACCCCCCAAAAAAAAAAAAAATATGAAATTAAACGAGTGTGTACATTTTATCATGTCTGCTATCGCCTTTTGAAAATTGCAGGTAGCGGAGTGTTTAACATTCTCTTGTCAAGCGTCCCCCCGCTGGGACAATAAATGCCTGTCCAGTTTTGCTCACAGCGGCGGCCGCAGATTACAAACAGCAGGAGCACGCCGGAGTCTGAACACAATACCGATAAGGACGCCCGTCTTAGTGCCGCCGCTTTGGCTGGCTTCTCTTCACGCCAGGAGCCCGCTGCTTTCTAATATTTACACACAACTAGAATGGCAAATGTACCGTAACTTCACCCACACACCTGGAATCGGTGTGCATATTTGTGTGTGGGTTTTTTTTGTCTTTCAGGAGGGGGGGGGCTGTTTTTTGATGAAAAAAGAAAAAAAAGAGGGGGGGGAGGGGCGAAATTACTGCACAAACAGAGTGAAATTTCCATTGCATCTTTTCATCCAGGAGCTTTAGGAGGATGTAGGTGTGGATGATTGTGAACTGTTGGAGTTTTTTTTATTCTACTTTTTTTTTCTGTTTTACTTTGTTTTCCGTGAGGGTGAAATGCAGATTTACCGTCTAAGCTGTGACAATTGAAAGAGCCAGGGAATGTAATGGGAGTGGGGTGGGGTTGGGTGGGGGGGCACAGGAGGCCACTGACACAGCATATTATTCACAATCGGCAAGACAAAGGAGTCCATGTGATTTAGATTAAAACACAATGAAAGGGCCTTTTTTTATAGCTAATTCTCTGTGTCGCAACAGGCGGCGAAAATGCCAGAATACACGTACTCTTTCTTCCAAATGTCAATAACTTAACGTCCACGAAAATAGCACGATTTAGCGAATAGTTCACGGCGTTAACAGTGTTGTTTTTGAACAGTACCTGTTGCTTCAACTCACTCTCTTCGACTGAAAGTAGAAACTTTTAAAGCTGCATTGGCTGATTTCGGGGGGGACCACATCACCTGACGTATCTTATGGACTGGCCACCACAGTCCACGCGCGAGAAGAGCTGAGTTGCTAAAATGTCGGGTTAAGGCGGTGTGGTATTAGGGAGGAGAAAGTAACGCCTGCAGACACGACTCGGGGGCTGGAAAAACAAGGTTCAAGGCCAGGTTCTGCATTCCCTTTATTTACAGTTTTCTCCTAAAATAAAAAAAAAGAAAAAAAAAAGACACATATTAAACATAAGTCAAAGATAGGCAGTGTTCTTTGTAGGGATTTATCAGAAAGTATCAGAAACTAAAAACAGTTTAAAAGGCTGGTTCACTGACTATACAAAAGGGTTCAAGGTTTACACAGCATTCACATTTTAAAGCTACAGCATGGCCAAGATTATTGAATTATAATGTCGGTTGAAATAAGTAATTTTGACCATTGTGTGTCACTTACAAAATGTAATTTAGGGGCTCCTTTAAAAGAAAATGTGAGTCTGTGAGCCCCCGCCCCTTTTGCCCTTTTGTATTTAGACTTTTAAGAAACTGGACCAGGTCTGAATCCAACAACCAATCAGGGTAATTAGGGGGTGTAACAAGTGTCGTAGTGAAAACGTACATACGGTTTCCTTTAGGTGACATTCTCTCTCTCTCTCTCTCTCAGGACCTAAACCCTCCAAGAGGGACTGCGGCAGGAACTGGCATGGATACTGGTGGACACATGCGAATCGCTGCACGCCCACATATCCCGCGCACACAACACAAACAACCAAAAAAAAAAAAAAAAGGAAAAAGGGGGAATACCAGTTCGACGGCTGCCGAGTTGCAAGGCACACCCCCGTAACAGTCTAGTAATTAAGATAAACTGGTTCAAGTCAGGAAAAGACCCTCTCATGTACGCGTGTGTCCGTCCAGCACGTGTCCTCTCCCGCCATGCTTAAATGAAGCACATTCAATTCAAGACACTGTACTCAGAAGCGAGCCTCGAGTCCCGAGTCGTGTCGAATTTCCTCCTTCCGTTTCAAGTCCGAAACGAGTTCTGTATTTGACTGCTGGTTTGTGCTGACAAACACGCCTTTGCGCACTGCTTCTGCGGTGCGGTTGGTTGCTGCTGCTGCTGGATTGATTCAAAATATATCCATTGTCAGAGAAGTGAAGAATTCCATTTGTTGCACACTTTCTTTAAAACCGAAATTACAATCTTTGGGCTTGGGGAGGATATCTCATCGTTCCAAAGCCGAAAGGCTGTGAAGTCCAAGTGACGTCACGAGTCGTTACAAGAGTCTAAAGTCACCAGATCCAATGAGTCCCTCCCACACTGTACGTCTCTGGTCTCTGTTAACATACTACATGCATTTGGACATGTAACAGGAATGGAATGGGCGGGAGAAGAAAAAATCCCAAGTCTACTTTTCCTGACATCTGAACTTCTGGCCCCTGCACGAAACCTGCCTTAGCTGTACCTTCCATTTGAAGTTTGAACACTTTGGATCCCCTACCTGGCCCACCCCACCCCGCCAAAATACTGACAATTGTCACAAACACAGGAAACCCACCGGCCCCGGGGGGGAAAATGTTATTGAGTTATTGGGCGGGCGGGCCCGGGGAGGGGCTGGCATCCGTGTCGTGAAAAGCTGTGGTTAGGCCACTGCTGCGAGGCTTTCACGCTCCAGCGGCTCGCCGATCGGAGGCCGACCACAGCAAACACATGGACGACAACTGCCTGCCAGGCCGGCCGGCGGATAACCCATCCATGCTCAATGGGAAAAGGCCGGCCGGGGTGAAATTGTGCACCTCTCTCTCTCTCTCTCTGCGAGCAGAAAAGATGGTAGTGTTGTGTTTAAGTGCTTGTCCCTTTTCACCCTCCATCTCTCCAAAACCAGCCCCCCCACCAACCTACATCCATTTGCTATCATTATGTACTACTGCCCCCTACTGCGGGAGCGTGGCTGTGGCGCCCCCAAGGTCAGTGTCTGGGAGGGGAGGGGGGGGGGGTGGTGGTGGTAGGTGGAGGGGAAAGCCAGGCAGGGGGGCTCTTTTACTCCTGAAGAGGCTGGAACAATCGATGGCAAGCCACCACCCGCCACAGGGGCCCCCGGAGGCCCTCACAACACTGATATTAGTGGAGATGTCTTCCTCCATGGGGAGGGGGAGGGGTGGGAGGGGGCTGTTGGGAGTTAATGAGGGTGGTGTTGGGCGGCGGTCCATGAGCTCGAGGACAAAAGTGGATGGAGGGAAAATGGACAGCTCGTCAGCAGCTTCTCATGCGTGAAATGTTCTCCTGTCCACTCTTTGAAGGAAAGAGACCTCTGATGATTTGACAACTTGGAAAATATCAATCACGGCATGACACCAAACGCCTGTCAGTAAGACGCAGTCCAGTTCAACAGCACCACAAACCGCATTCCTCCAAAAAATGATCGGAGAGTTGAATCAACACCTCCCTAAAAACACTTTCAACAAAAAAAACTCTATGCACCTCATGGACTGTCAACTTGAGTGTAGATATTGAACGTACTGCACCGTAAAAGCACGAGACATGTCCGGTAACATTCCTAATCATCTAATTGAAACCATTAGCAGATGGTGGACAGGTGACTTCACTGGAGTACCCAAAGGCATGGCTACATCTCTGATCGAACAACTACTCCAAATCACACTTCAGCCTGAATTGTGAACGGGCGCTCACTACTCGGGACTCAACTTAGGAAGACATTTCCTAATCGTGCCCCTCCAATCTTCCCAGTCGTAGCCTGTGTGAGAGTTTGTCCCCTCCAGCGGATCCATGGAATCTTTAGACCAGAAGCTGGATTTACGGTCGCTGTTGTGTCTCTGGCGCGAGCTTCCGTGCGCCCCAAAATGACATCATCGCGCCATGCCGAAGGCCCTGCAAGCGGCCTCTGAATTTTTTTTGTAACTAGGTGACGGAACATTTCAACACGATGGACGTCTGTGAAACGAGTCTGGCCGAGCAGGTGCATCATTTCAAGCACCTCTACGACCCTTCCGCGAGAGACCACACAGGGGACAGCCACATGATTCTGGACTCGTGGAGAGGGAGACCGCCTACCGCGTTTAATAGATAAAAAACAGATACAATCTTCCTCAGCAACAACAAGCTCTAGTGCCGAGATGTTGGTTTATGACTCAGAATACTGCAACGGATCGCCCGTTGAGCATGAACGCCTCCGTGCGATCTCAAGTGTCAAGCTTGAGTTACAGAGGTTTACTCAGAGGAGGCCTCGTCAAGATAAACTCCAAATGGGCAGTCAGCTGGGGACTCTCACTCGCCTGACACCTGGGCCCCCGCTCCCTCTGGAAAAGGTGTGTTTACTTCTTAATCCAGCCAGCGATTAGGGCTTCCTCTCGCGCGTCTGTTTCTTATGATTTCATAATGGCCATTATCACTGAATTTGAACTTGATAAATTGTCGTTTTCTTTCCATCACACTTGGACCCTGAAACCTTTAATTAAAAAACAAAAGATGAACAATTTAATTTCCCCTTTATTGCAGTGGATCTGGCTTCAACCACACCAAATACAATCAAATATCAACATCTATCAGTGCATAGCAGATAGAAACACCTACCATATAAAACTTAAAAATGGGATCTTTTTAAGATGCAGAGGAAAGACAGGAGGATGGAAGGAGGAGGGTAGTCAGGGGGGGGGGATGCTTAGGAGCTGCTTTTCTTGGTTCTGTTTCTGGTTTTCAGGGCAAGTCCAGGTGACGTCTGGGTGCCCATGTCCACCAGTCTGGATTTGGGGTCACCCTGTTTTCCAGTGCTGGGTACTTTCCTTGGTTTAGGAGTCCTTTTGGAACTTTTCTTCACTCCATTGACTTCTGCAGGAGAAAATTCATCATATTTAAAAGAGGGCAGTAAAGCCTACTACCCTAACAGACACTACCTCCTTAATATACACACTTACTTGACATCGCTTGCCATTATTTATGTCTTTGAATTTGGTAAGTCTAAACTTTATGTAACTGGGAATGCAGGTATCCCCATTTCTGCCGGACACATTCGGTTTCTAACTACTGCCACCTCTCCCTAAATACTAACATGGGCCTGGACATCATGGTGTGTCCAACAATATTTCACTTTTGTCTTTATGATGAAATTAAACAAACGGTTCCCGGTCAGATTTGACCTGGGACATTGCAGTTTACGTGGTGTACCCCCTGGCCACCATGATGTCCCACTGTTGTTCTTTTTTTTAAATTTTCACGGTGGTCCAAGTCAATGCTCTAGTTGTGAAGTCACATCCGCTCGACCAATCGCGATTGACAGCACTGCTGGCAACCCCTAAAAGTACCTAGAACCTGGATTTAGTATCACTAAGTCAGCAACAAGGTGGGCAGAGAACAACCCATGACAAGAGCTACACATATTCGTTAAAAGCTCCTGCAGTGGAAAAGGACAAAATGACAGACAATACCCACCTTTTTTCTTTGTGACTCTCTTTTTCTTGATGAGACCTCCATCAGCCTCACTCTCTCCTGCTTCATCTGCTGCTTTCTTTCTCTTGATGGCCCTCTGGAGAGAGGGCGAAATGAAGAGAAGGGACGTCAACTGGAAGGTGGGCGAACAAGGCCCAAGTACAAGACTACATGGAAGTCACAACGTGACATGTTGTTTTCAGCTTCTATTACTGGAGCTGAAGCTAGAAAATGTCTTGATGGATATTAATCAGTCTGAAAGTTATCCCTAAGGGGCGCAAATGCAAAGTACAACAAAGCTTTTAATGTTTGAATAAAACCAACAAGTGGAGAGTCGAGGCCCCGCGGCATTGTGCAATGGTGAGAGGGATGAAGAGGCGAAGACTGAGGTGAGGCCATCTCGCCAGCCACCAAGGCCTCACAGACGTGAAGCCACGAAAAAGGTTTGACTCTGCGCTCCGGCTTTCCTTTCCTCTGTCTCGTAAAAATGAGTGTTTCCCAGAATTGCCGCTAATACAGCAAAGGGTTTTCCATAAATTAGGATTTTATCATCTCTCTTCTCTGCAGAAATCAAAGCGACTAAGGGGTCTGCTGAGCAAAGAGAAAGAGGGAAACGGTCTGGCCTCTGAGAGTGTCACGCACTTAATGAAGGCAATCAACTCCTCCGTCCGTCCTCCTCCTTTCCGGGCCTCCATAATGAAGCTCCACTCTCAGCCTGAACTATCACTCACCCCCCCCCCTGCCCCCACTCCCATCTTTGCCTCCATTTTGACAATTGCTACCTCATGATCACCATGCGGCGTCTGCTGAGGTGAACAGATTGGCGGGATAATTACATACAATAACCAGCACCGAGGCCCGGTAACCCCTCGGCTGGCAACGCCACGTCCCCAGTGGCATCTTCCATATGCACAGAGAGCGAGAGAGTAAGAGCGAGACAGAGAGAGAGAGAGAGACACATTGGAAGAAGCATGAAATAAATAGAAGTCTGTGTTGTGAATAAACTAGATGTTGAATGTAGACATATTAGCGTACTGTAGCTGTGACGGGCCACAGCTTTAGTCTTTTAGCATTTTATCATGTACATTTAAGCATCAATACATATTTAAGACCCTTTTGCAAGGTCTTTCTCAATCTGCATTCTTGCCTGTACCAAGTTTTTGCCACCAACAGGCTCAGATTGTTATTCTAAGTCAAGGAGAAGTCTCGCCGTGAAATCCCCGCGAGATGCGAGTTGCTGCAGGAAGGCGACGGTGGAGTCCGAATTGGAGAGAAGAGTTTGTTGTGTTGGGAGTGCAGAAAGCAGGGAGCCAACCCTCGTTAACCGATCTTTAAGCTTAAACAGACAACATTACAAAGGGACTATTGAGAATGGACGAATGTCTGGATTCAGCTGTTCAGTGAATTTTACTACTAATACCAATCCCTATATGCAGCTGTGACTAAACACAACACAACTAAACACTTTTGTGGTAGCCTGGCTAAAGGGCCCGCCATAGCTAAATACTAGTCTTTCAGGGCTGCGCGGTCCAACGTGGTCCTCAGCTACATGATAATTCTACAAGAAAATGAAGCTAGGAGGAAGCATAGAAGTGTGTGCTGACCTGGGCAGGAGGTGACGCGGCGCCGCTGACGGCGATGAACTCCAGTTTGCCATCATCTTTGGCCTGGACGGCCTTCAGCCCAGCCTGCAGGATGGAGCGTAACTTCTCGTAAGGCGGTTGGTCTTGGTACCCCAGAGATTTAACCTCCTCCATGAACCTCTGGATCTCATCTGCGGCGCAAAAGGAGCGACATGAAGCACCGGTCCGTGATACGCTGAAAGCCTGCAACTAGCCACTAGCATCTATGCCAGTATTGCTGTGCTTGTAACTCTATTGCTAGGATATATTTATAGTAAAGCCCTTTCTATCGAGCAGTTTGAAAAGGAACCAGGTCCTTACACAAGTACAGAGTGATGGCACTTGTTATGTCGTTCCACCCCTGACATTTCTTTCTTGTAAGGACAGCCTTTGGAAAATGCCTGAGAAGGTGATTTTCTGATTTCTGATCTGATTTGCAGAGCCGGCCTTGTTTTCTTGCCACCGCTGCTCGACGACGTTAGCTGAGGACACGTTCTTTTCCCAGAACGTATTTTGCTTTGAGGTGGTGGAATAGATCGCTTGTATTACCACCCCTTTGCAACCAACATCATCTATTGTTTTTTCCAACCTAATTCTTGTCTCATTTGTGGTCCGACAAACAGTAAATGCATCCAATTCAGCTTAAAAATAACAACAACAACAACAACACATTTGGCATTTGCAAACGGAAATTATGTGTGTGTTTACTGCATATAGAGCAGGGAAGTGGTCACTGGAGACGCATGTAGAGACGCATGTTGATGCCAGGTGTGCACAGACGTACTTGGAGGTAGACGGGATGTACATACAAGTCACCATATATACTCATATCATATACCTCATCGGACTGCAAGTAGCTAACAAATGAGCCGTCTCGCTTCCTTCTCATCTCTGTTGAGAGTTGCACGTGCGCAGTACCGATCGGGCAGGATGTACAGACAACAACGATAGCCCACCCTCGGGTCGACAAAGCGCCAACGACGAGCACCTCGTCCTTGGTACAGCCGAGAACCACGTACACGGTAACGCCGCTAGAACAAGAGCAGCCGAATAGCTATATCGAAAGGTTACTTCAAGCAGCCGGACCCCGTCAAAAGATTTTTGCCACCGGGGCCCAACAACTTTTCTGGGGGAAACCCTACACAGTATATTTTCCCTTGCCTACATTTGTTCCAACACTCTTTCACCATGATGTTGTACTCTGGTCACAGTGTCCTGCCTAATTCTGTTCGGTGTGACGTTCCTCAGACTTGACACACAGCCACAAACACACACACACACACACAGAGATGGAGTTGTAAACAACAGTTTGGTTGAGTTCAGCAGAGCAGAAGGAAGGAGGTGCGACGCTTCACGTTTCGTCGGAAAACCCGACACGCTGCCTTCGGCATTAAAATGGCAACTCTTAACCACAGTGAGACAACAAACGTTAACGTCGCCATATACAGTCTGCACTGAAACGGGTTTGCTGCCGTGTGTGTTGTTATTGGTCTTCTATCCTAAAGGAGAACCAAGTAGGTCTCGGTTTAAAGGATTATAATTAGATGTGGATGAATATAAATTAAAGTCATTCTTGGAATGGGCAATATGATTAAAATCTTTATATTGTGATACAGTGAACATTCTGGAAATTCAACAGAGAAACAATGTATATGACTATAAAAAAGTAACTAATATAGCTGTAACTTAGCTAAGCTGCATGTATCTAGAGTTGGTTGCTTCTACATTCTGTGATTACCTCTCTCTATATAGCAGGGAAATTTGTTAAAAGCATTCGTTCGGGGGGGTGTTAATATTTGAACTGTAATGACCTGTTCGAATTCGACTGTTGCTGCTTTGCATTCATTGTGCATTCTCCACAGGGAGACTTATATTGTTTAACAGCCACAGGAAATGCGATGTGTGCTTTGCTCAGATATCTTTTTTTTTTTTTTTTTTTTTAGGCTGCAACCTAGGCGACGTCACAAGTGAAAATGTTCGGTGTGAAGAAAATGTGTGTGTGTGTATCTTTCTTACCTGGCGTGTCTTGGGGAGAGAAACACTCGGTCATGAACTCAGAGATGTTCTCTTGACTCCTGTAAGGGAGAACAAAGCAGCACGATGAGAAGATTCTCCGTTTAATACACCCCACTCTGCTCCAAAGGTAAAACTGCTACATTGCTCTGTACGATAATGAACTTTCCAAAGTGCGAAAGCTTTTCCTGCCCGGGTGGTTTGAGCAGACAAAGCCTTGTGCATTTGCCGAGAGAACTCTCGTCAAGAGATGATGCTTCTCCCCCACCTGATTTTTGAGTCTCTGACGTAGAGGGGGTCCTGCAGCTTGTCCTCCCAGGGCAGGCGTCCGCACAGCCACTGGACCATGCAGTAGCACAGGATCTCCAGGTCGCTCCGCCGACATGCAGCTGGAGCCGAACAACCGCAGTCAGCAGCAGAAGCAAAGTATTTTTCACCACGTGTCACCACAGAGTTAAAGACCTGGCAGCCTGGTTGTAAAAACTGCATTTGGGGGTCATAAAGCTACTAGTCGTGCGTTTGTACCTACATGCTCCTTTGTGGGCGTCGATGCTTGTGAACTCGATGGTGCCGTCATGACATCTCTTGGGGTCTTCCTTGTACTCTTTCAGGACACCGTCGGGCGCGTACCTATATGCCAGGCCGTAATCTACTAAGTAAACCTACAAGCCACAAAAACACACAGATTCAGCCGTGCACAGACCAAGAAGCAATTTAACACTTTATACAGACCTCCATAATCTCGATCTGCTATGCGTCTTTTTTCGTTTAAAATATTTATTCTACTGCATAGTTGTGACATCTCATCCTTCCCTACGGGGAAGTCCCGGCGGCTGTGCGCGTTTCTCTGTGGACTGAGCGTTTTGATCCTTTCACAGAAATTTAGACGGCAACCTAGACCTGCTTTATAATCAGACATGACACGGATAGCTCACTTTCTACAATACGGGGACCTTTAAATAAAAGCACAAATGTATTGGCATCGAAATCTGCATATAGTACCAAAAGTAAAAGTACTCATTATGCAGAACGGCCCATTTCAGAATATTACACACTGTATTATTGGGTTATAATTAATGATGCATTCATGTGTTCATCACTTTAATGCTGCAGCTGAGTTCATTGAAATGATTTATATACATTTTATACGGTATGCTACTTTAGATACTGATAGCTTAAGAATTTCCCCCTGGGGACCAATACAGCCTTACTGATATAATAATATCACCATTTGTGTATTGATTATATTTTGTATTGTTGATCAGAATCTGCAAAGTGTGACTAAAGCTGTCAGATAAATGTCATGGAGTAAAAAGTACAGTACTTGAGTAAATGTACTTGTTCATGCAGAGAACAGAGAACATGGGGAGCAGATGATTCCACCCTTTTGGAATTTAAATCATTCAATGTCATTCCACCTACGCAAGCTTCATTCTTTTTACTTAGTCCGCATTGTGATCGTATACACTATATATAGTTGGTTATTTGCCTTAAAGAAACACGCAGTAACAAAACCAAACATACATCCCAGTAACTCCAGGGGAAAAAAACAACACAAAACAAAACAAAAACCTTACCTAATATCAAAATCCCGAGGGGCCCAATTTTTAAATTGTCATTTATAAATAGCTCTTTAATAACACCACCAATGATACATTATTAATCTTCAAATTAAATATTTGCCCCTGCCTTGTTTGCTAGAAAAAGCTCTTAGCTGCTGCCATCTAATCTGCCCATTTGGAACACACACATGCAAATGCAAACACACACACAAACACACACACACACACACACACACACACACACACACACAAACACACACACACAAGCACACCTCCTCTCCAGGCATTAATTGAATCTAATGAAGCAGCACAAGCGTGTTATGATCAAAAAACACAATCATCTCAGTGTTTTCGAGCCGCAGTGCCGGGGTCAGAGGAGCACTTTAGCTTCCCCGGAAATGAAGGAGCGCGGCGTTGAAAATGCTACAGTTGTGGAAGTCTTTAACTTCTACTGACCTGGTTGGGGTCGCTGTGGCTCAGCACGAGGTTGGACGCCTTGATGTCGGCGTGCACGTACTCGTGATCGTGGATGTACTCCAGAATATCCAGCTGAACAAGAGGAAAGCGCTTGATATTAGTATTGAACGTGAAGAAAAACACCAGGAATCAGGAACAGCAACACGCCTGTCACCCTGCAGTCAGATCACACGCTAGTAAAGACTACAGCGATAATATGAGACTACAAAACCACCATTAATGTTGGACACTGTGGGGGGGGGGGGGGGGGGGGGGGGATGTAGCAACATAACCTGTATTTGTGGTTTTCTGTGTGCGGGGAAGATTTTAGAGCTAGAAAAGGGTTTTAACTTAAGCATTCCCTCGCACATAATGTCCTCAAAGTCATTCTAAAACTATTATTAAAACAGGACATTGTTACCCCCCCCCCCCCCTCGTGCTCTGTCGTGCACCACTTTAACTGCGAGCAAAATGAAAGCATTTGATGATGAAATTACAAACCAGTCGAAGGCCAAGCTGCAGGACCAGTTTTCTGGGGAACCTCCTTCCACATTCTTCGAACTTCTTCTGCAGGTCTGTGCCAAGCCGGTCAACAACCATGAACCTGTACCTGGGGAGGTGCAAACAATACTTGCATCAGGCGAACCCTATTTCTAATGGCTAGATTTCTCAAAAAGGCTCCCAAAACATGTGGCACTGTCTGCAGGTCTTCCAAAAGATGCATAGTAAATATTATCACCTATATAAATACCTTCAAGCTCCTTGCTGAATGTTATCAAGAACCTTTGAGACTTGCACGCCATCGTTTGGAGTTTAACATCTGGGGGGTTAACACCAAGTATTTCCGACACAGTTGTCTCTGGTATACGTGGACCAACTTAGGCAGCCACCCGAGGGTTAAATCATAATGTGTTAACTAAAGTGCATACTCCTGTAGGAAACGTTTGGATGTCTTTGCATTCCCGACATAATCAAATCAATTAAATCGCAAACTCAGTGTACTTTTCCTACTGGAACAGCTGTGTGGATAATATGGTATGTTAAAAAAATAAATAAAAAATGTCTGGCTCTAAACCAATCTTCATCTAATAATTCACTGAATTAAGTCTTTTAAACAAGACGCTTGATGTAGCTTTTTTTTGGAATCACTATTGTGCCATATTGAAGAAACTTTAATATTATTTGGTAAACATACTGTTATATATGATATGGAGGTCTCAGCTGAAAATAACTAGTAGTTGTTTTCTTTTTAATTGCTAAATTTCACATTGCTAAGGGCAAATGTTTGCAAATTTTATAGCATTTACAAAAGAGGTCAAACAGCACATTGGCTCTTTCACTTGTTTCTGCAAATCCAGCTGTTAAAACAACACAAGACTTGTATTTTGCTTTTAATCTTTTCATTAAGTTGTTCTGTACACTGTACCTCTTCTATGTTTTTTGGCACGTTGCAGGCCGTCATTTGCAAGATATTAACTTCATGAAACTAAAACTGAAAAATTATACGTTTTTTTCACCCCCAAAAAAAAGCAAACCAAGCGCGTCTGGATGGGTGTTGAGTCTTACCTCGCCCCCCCTCTCTCGTGCAGACCTGAGCCCCAGTACCTGGGAACTCCAAGACTTTTCAACTTGCGAGACTTCATCCAGCTCTGAACTGCAGGAGAAGAGGAAACTTATCGGAAATGGACTTTTTTTTTTTCTGGCCACGATGTCCTGAAAACAATGTGCGTATAAATAAAACTATGAAATGCAAACCATGTAAATCAAAGGCAGTTTGATTACTACAACTTCCTGTGAACACACACTGCTAACTGGTGCTGGTGTAAGTAGGTGATGGCTGTGACGCTCAAAGTAATAAGTATAATTCTGTGTGTGTGTGTGTGTGTGGGGGGGGGGGGGTTGTCGGGCAGCGCGGCCTCAAGCTAATCTGCTGCTGGGACAAATATTTACCAACAACGTGAGATTCCAGCATGAATAAAATATGAGCCTTTGGTTCCTTAGTAATATAACAGTTAATTGTCAGGGGAGACTGACATTTGAATTGTTATTATATAAAATGCAAAGCTGTGGCCCGGGGGCCAATGGCGCTGCCACCAAAAGCTTCCCCCCCCTCCTCTGCAGAGCCCCTCCTGCCTCGGCTTCAAGATTGTCTTTTTTAATTAAGAAAGTTGGCTTTCTTTTATTTGTTTGCCCTGGTGGTGAGAGACTGTGTTGTGTTATGATCACAGGGCTAACTTTAGCTTAGTGACATACTTCTAGGTGTGTGTGTGTGTGTGTTTATAAGGAGTGATGAGGTGGCTTACTCAGATCAGGCTTAGCAGCTCTCATGTAAAACTTGAGCTCAGAGAACAGTGGTCCGTTGTCACTGGGCTCCTGTGGGCAAAATAACAAGTACATGTGTGTCGGTCAAAAATTAGCGCTGCAAAACAAAACAAAAAACAAGGGACTGTGTTGGTGTGGGGGTGCAGGTCAAAGGGTGAACGGTCCAGTGTGACTGATACTTCCATGAGTCTGAAGGTTTGTCAGACACAGCGGGTTATAATACTATGAGACTTGATTACACAGTGCAGCACCTTGGTACTGACGTTGCATTGTGTTGGGGGGAAAAACTCACTTTTTTTTTGTCAGATTATCCTGTTTTTTTTTTTGTGTGTGTGTTTGTTTGTTTTTGCTAGTGCATTGTCATTGGGTACCCAGCTGTGACAACCACAGACTGCATATAAAGATGGCTGACGCGTCTCCACTTCCTCCCAGTGTACAAAAACCAAACTCATCAGAAAAATGAACAAACATCAGCGTGATAAGAACAGACATGATGAGAGATAATGACAGAAACCATCTTTGGAAAAAGAAAAAATGATTTGACGTTTCGCCCATGTCCCATCCGCTAACATGGAGGAGGGGCGAGGCTTATGATCGAGATGTTTTGGTTGCACTTTTGGAGGAGGACTTGTCATGTCGTCCGTCTTTATAAACACATTGAAACTCAATGAAATGAAGGAAGAAGAAGCATTTTGCGATGTCTGCTATGCTTCTATTGGTCTGAACGCAGCCTGAGGGCTTTGACACACGCCAACGTCAACTTCAAATAGCTCGCACCGACAGAGACTGGCATATGTGCTGTCCAGCGTCTTCTGTTGAAAGTTCCAAAGACCACATACGAGGGGACAGAGGGCGTCGCGGTATGTAGGGGAGGGCAATATGGATAAAATCCTCTATCACGATCATCTATATGCGAGTTTATATGGTGATACTGATATACACACACACACACACACACACACACACACACACACACACACACAGCATGATACACAACCATTGCTTGACAGTTTAGTGATTATTAAAAAGTAACCCAGACTGGAATGCTTGCTTTTTGGCTTCGCAAGTGCATAAACCCACTCAAATATCAGCAGCTGTTATTAAGTGTGATTTCTCTTCCGGCTCTACTGGCTCTGTGCCGAATTCACCATTTACAGTAGATGAACCAGCCAGACTGGTTTAACTCTTCTGTCTCACACACACACACACACACACACACACACACACACACACAGACATCCAGTCAGGGTCTGACTGGTCTCAACTCGTCTCAATCAAATTATGGACTTGATCTTGCCGACATACAATCTGACCACTTGTGCTAACCCCACCACTGTATCTATTGTCTACTCACACTATGATTAGAGGGGAAAAGTATGTACACAGGGTGAACAAACTGATTTGGCAAAGAAAACAGAAACTGTAAACAACATGGAACTGATAAACACTCAGGGAAGTGGGCTCCGAACGCAGACGTGACGTACATGGAAGAAGAACATGTAAACAGGGCCACGTCAGCACACGTTCTGAGTCTTACCACTTTGATGACATAGCGAGCATCCGCACCCACGGGTTTGGCAGAATTCTCATCGGCTGGGGATCAAGAACAGGAATCGTTTCAATACTTTGTAGATGAGACGTCATGCTTTGCAGGTTATATTTGGCACTGTACAGGGTTGCATTGCACGCTTACCCAAATATATGAGACCAAAGCCTCCCTGGCCGATTGGAGCCCCCAGCTTCCAGGCCTTCTTCCCAGTGTCTGTCAGGACCTCTCCGGGTGGGAACTCCTCTGCCAGCTTCCTCTTAGCTGGGGCTCTGCCCTTCCCCGCCACCTTGGCTTTAGGAGGCATCTGAAACGCACAGTCGTCTGCGGTTCAAGTGCTATATAAGAGCAGGACAAACGAGTTCTCGTGTGACCTAATTTCAACTCACCGGAACATAAATGACAAACGGGAGGTTTCACATTCGGTGCTACGTGGATGCCATGTTGTTCCATTTACTGACGTTAGCGAAGTTAGCTAACGTTAACTATATCCCGAGTCCGTATGCCTTTACCGTCAGTACCACCAGCGAGTGTAGTACACAGGTAACAGCCCCCCCCCGCCCAAAAAAAGCAGATACGGGCAGAGTGGGTGGACAAACGCTACGTTAGCCGGCGAACCGGGTACATTAGCTACGTTGGTTAGCTGTCATGCTAACAGCCCTGTCTCGTTAGCATCGATATCTCACGGTAGCTGTTCCACGACGACGTCTAGCACAAAGGCTACTGTATGCCTGCGACGCTGTCAGTGAAAACCGCCGCTTACAAATTTTAGAAAATTAGAAGATGAATACACACCTCGACTTTGCTGTTCAGCGTTGACTGTGTGTTGAGCCGTGTGAGGACCAAACTTCCCGCAAAACTACCGGTCAGGAAGTGGCGTCGCGACACTTTGCTATTCTATTGGTCGATTTACGCTGCGTAGGGATTTACGCTTCCGGGTAAGGAAGAAGTATTTCCCCCCTGTCGATCGTTACACATGCACCTGAACAAACAATAATAATAACAGCGATAATAATAATAAAATAAATATATGAAAATATGTATTGTTATTTTTACCAAACCATGAATTAGTAATTAGTTTGTGGACAAGGTTATATTTCGTAAAATACGTAAAAAGATTTCAACTTAAAAATTAGATTATGATGCAATAACGCAATTTGTGCACAATGTGCTTTAGTGGAGCATATGGTATTAGAAAAAAAAAGTGCTATTAATCAAATTTTCGCCAACTAATTGCCACGTGTTTGACCTAGGGCCCCGTCCGAACATCTCAACAACTATTGTATGGTTTGCTTTGAAATTCTGAACAGACATTCATGTTCCCCTCGGACAGAACTGTAATCAATGTGGTAATCTGTCTCTGTCCTCTGGTCAAAATTACATTTTTTTTGTCCAACCCAGTAATGAGTTCGCATTTTTACACTTCCAGTTCCCTTGTCTCAAAGTCAATAGGTTGGGTTTTTAAAAAAAAAAAAAAAGGGGTTTTGGTTAGATGCCTGAAATTCGCCACGGAGCTTGTTTTCTGCAATGATCCCAAATCCCGTGGGGAAAATCCCATCGGCTTTTAGTCGAGGGAACCAGGGCGATGCTAACTTCCGGGTTGGCCTGCAAAAACGCGTCGTCCCTGCGGCACCCTATTGAACCAGTCCTCCGGGCGGAGTGGCCAGTGTGAACATACAGAGAGATCGAGTCGAGCCCAACTGGACATCGCCGAGGGGAGACATTGTTGCTGCTACAAAAGAAAAAAAGTTCCACCCATCTGTGGTCCCTCTCGTTCTTTCATGTCGATTGTTGATCAGTATACAAATGACTTGACTACGTTTGTATTTTGTTCACGCCAAGAGCTCTTGAACATGTAATTTGTGTAGATTTGTTTTGCGTTGCTTACATCTTTTGCGGTTGACGTGTCCCTTTGTGCTTCAAGAGTTTTCGATAAATGTGATTGTAGCCTCAGGTTCTTTTCTTTGGCGTGTCAACAGCTGATAAATAAAAAAAAAAGCAGAAAATAGTGGAATTGGCTCCGAAAACAAGAGCGGAGTTCCAGAAAACCAAAACAATGAGCTAGAACAGGTGACTTTGTCTTCCCGAGTGGCCCGTCTCACATTACACATCGTCATTTGAACTATTGTTAATGCGAAAATGTTGAGTAGTGCAGCTTTTAAACATGAATAAAGATCTTATGAAAAGGACCTTTGGACCCTCGCACTTCCGTGTACGAGCTGGACCAGGACAAACTCCGGTTAAAGATATACTTTCCTATACCACACCTGCCACCATCGAGGAGATCGCGTCGTCCCCTCGGTGTTGTTGTTGTTGTTGTGAATGCTGAATTTGAAAAGGGCGTGTAAATGTGCAGAAGCCTTACCTGTTTTGCATGTGTTATTTGATACAAACATACCGGGTTTCAGTTGCAACCCAGTGCACAACTCATGAATAAGATATTGGTTCTTCAGTGTCGTGTCTTTCCAAGTGACCACGGAGCGGAGAGACAGCTCCGCTTCACATTCAAGAGGGCCGACGGGTGCGACCGCTTGTACGTCTACATTTCTGCCCCATCTTTGAATGAGTATTACTTGGGTAACCGTTGCCATGGCTCCCGGGGGCGACAGGCTATGGCGGCCGGTGACTCGTCAAGTGCTTACGGCTTGAAGCGAACTGACCCCTTTGCTTTTCGAATCCCAGTTGAAAGCTCCTCCACAGAGGGATGACTAGCTGTAGCGACAGCGATAAGCAGAGCGATGACGGAGCGGAAAAACCCAAGAAGAACCAGAAGAAGAGGAGCAAAGGAGAGAAGCATGTGTCCTTCCCCCCCGATGAACAGATAGTATCCGGCTTTGCTGAGCACAGGAACACGGACAGAATGGGTACGCTTATTATGTCTGATTTTGTGACCTTTGCTCATCTGTATCTGAGTTTTTTTTTACCTATATATCGATAAGAATGTGCGCCTACATGATGTGAAAACGCGGACGTTCTTTTTGTTATAGGAAGTGCAGCGTGAAGTAGTTTGGAGGAGCGGTTCTCGCAGTCCTAGACGCAGCAGACCCACAGTTTTGGACATGCGTGCAGTTTGTCTTTAGCCCACATTCAGTTGATTTGAAGAAATCGCATTTTGAGACGGCGTATCTCCAGATGAAGCAGGACAGGCAAGGCGGGACGTAACATTTCGGGGGGGGGGATTTGATTTGAAGGTGGGCGTGTCCTAACCGACGTACCATGCTATTTGCTGATGAACGTTCACTCTTCGCCACTAAAAGTTGAAGATCGATCGATTGATGGGGGTGGATGCCACGATGTTATTGGTTGCAATCAGTTGGTTCAAGCTCATGTAGGCGCACGTCACAATTTGTTTTACAGGAAGAAAGCAGGATGATGATTTTGATATAAGAATACAATTTTTTTTTTGTGGCGTATATCGTTAGATAGGCACACAATGTGACCTGGGATGTGAATTTAAATGGGTTAAAAGGGAATTTTTGGTTTCATCTGGACTTGAAGAATTTAGGCGGGAGCACGTCAATGAAGTGCGTAAAACTGGTGGCGTATCGTAACATTATTGCGTGCCGGGCGACAGAAAAATGCATGATTGTCATTGCATGTCGTGCATGTATAAACAAATGAGATGCAGTGTGTTGATTGGTGAACTTGAGAGGTGTTAGCTTCAACAAACGCTGAACAAAGGGTGGCAGCCCCCGCCCCCCCCCCCCCCCCCCCCACGTTCCAAGTCTTTAAGCTAATCACCTCGTGAAATGATTCCAGCTCTAGCGGAGAGAATCACAAGAAAGAAAAGTCGCAAATATCCTGCTCAAAACACAACAGACCCCTCTTTTTTTTTAAATCTTATTTTCGCATAAATGTTTGAAAAGATACTGCGATCCACTGTTCATTTAAAGCTACAGCAGGCAATATTACTGAATTATAATTTCTAATAACTCATTTTGAACATTGCATGCCACCAACGGTACTTTGGAGGAGCCACCAACAGTACTAAGGTGGAACCTTCTGCAGAACGCCCTTGTTTGTACAGAGTCGCAGTGATTGGCCAGTTATGTGCTAGCTAACCCTGATTGGTTGTTTCAGTCAGACCTGGTCTAATTTTTTAAAAGACTAAACACAAAGGGTAGGATGCTCGCAGACATATGTTTTTTTAAAGGAGCCCTTCAATAAGATATTGTTAGTGACATGCAGTGGTCAAAATGAGTTATTTCAACCGAAACTATAATTCAATAATATTTCCCACTGTAGCTTTAATCCTTTTAGGTATCATTTCTAGTTCTCCTGGCTCAAAGTCCCAGCTAAAACCGACGGTGCAGGTTTTGATTATTTGACTATCTTTGCCCAATCGCCCCTAAATGTACCAAACTAAAAATGTTTGAAATGCAATACAAGCCTTTGAAGGATACCCAAGGATCAAAATGTTTAAGTGTTTCAGTCGTGAAATCCTCTGTAGTCTCTCACATCTGGAATGCTCCATCCCATAAGGCTGTGGCTGATAAATCGAGATGCCTGATTGGTTGATTTATTGTTCAGACAGACATTCATGTCCTTGTCACTCCTCACTGACTGCCATCGTCCCTGTAGTACGCACACACACACACACACACACACACACACACACTCAAAGCGCAGCACAGTTTACCGTATGGCATTTCCGAGCCCCTGAAGCACTTTGGAATGGTTGCTGGTGGCTCACTGGGATTGCAGAAGACATTAAAGCATTTGAATGAGTGTATTCTTCTATTTTAGTTGACAGCTGCCTCACCTTGACAGAGGTAACGGCGGCCTACCGGCAGAGCTGCAGCAGACACCAGGTCCAACCCAGAGCGCGCATCCTGCAGCAGCTCCAGGTGAGTCTTTTGTGCAGCGTCAATCAAACAGCGTGACGGCGAGTCTTTCTGTCGGATATCGCTGTCGAAGTGTGGGTGTCTGTGGGTGGTGCTGTTCAGTGGCTATCACTGCTCATTCCCGCTGCACACTAAGTTACTGTATTTCCCGACACAGTGCCGACATGTGTGTGCCCGAGGAAGTACAGTAATTGCACTAGATCATAGCGGACATGGACACCAAAAGCTGGCGCAGGTCTGTGAACGTAAAAAACATGATGCAGGCTGCTGTCGTGATGGCCCACGCAGCTGATCTCAAACAAGGTGTAGTCGCTTGGAGAGATCTGCGATCTGATGCAAATGGTTTTGATCAGTCAGTGTGTGTGTGTGTGTGTGCGTGTGCGTGCGCCCGCCCCAGTTTCCTGCTGGGCTCTCATTGGATACAGCCTGTGTCCCGTTATCGGACTCGTCTCAAAGCCCCCCCGACTCCTCGCGCGTCTTGTTTCCGGCTACAACAAAGTGATTTTCCGGTCCATCATGTGACTTCGAACCCAAAAAAAAAAACAAGGCTCACAACGTGGGCCCCCTCCTTGTTTTTCCCAAACATGATTTCTGTCAAACATGGTAGGTTTTTCTCATCACGCTGATGTTTGTTCAAGTGTCTAGTTCAAGTTTTTTTCAGTTTGGTTTGAATTAGTTATTTGATGCTGTAAAAACGGGGGTGAAACGTCTTGATTGACAGCTGCGATTACCAATACCGCCCCCCCCCCCACACCACTGTGCAGACTCGGGCTCCAAATGACGTCACCAGCGCAAGACGGCAGCGGCCGTATCCGGGGGAGAGTTCGGCTTCATTTTTGTCCAGCGGGAGGAAGTGGAGACGCGTCGGCCATCTTTATATACAGCCTATGCAAGCGACAATGGTTGGAAAAAACTGACGCGGTGAACATCACAACAAATAGGCCCAACGGGGCAAGAAACACAAGACGACAATGAAGCCAGATTATCTAAACCACTATGTGCACCTGTAACGTTGCTAATAATCCCTAATTGGACAGGTATTTCTGGGGGACTCAAAAACAGACGAAGAGAACAGCTCAAAGCCCCTGACCAGGAACTCCAGTTCTGCTCATTTTCCTCCAAACTCTATTTTTTTTCGTTTGTTTCGTTTTTGTCTGTAAGTTCATGGAGTTGAGGCATTTTCAACTCCTACTGGATTGCAGCCTCGCATCAGTTTTGCGTCCAGCCGCGGCCTGCTCGCGTCTTTTCATTGACTTTGCGTGCAAAAAAAACTCGTCTCGTGTTCCGTCTGAACACACACACACACACACACAACAAAAGCCTTCTGATTGTCGTCATTGCTCGTTCTCTCTTGAAATAGAAAGAAATGAAATGAAGAGGAAAAAGATGTTAATGTTAATTCTACATGGGTCGCTCTGATATCAGAAACCCCCATATTGGTCTATATTATTTTGCACACATGCTTTACCGCCACACTTTGCATACACCCTCTAGTGCAAGCATGAAAAAGCATGGCACACACACACACACACACACCCCTCTCCACATCCCCTCCCCAATAAAATAAACTCACTTATTCTCTCTTAGCCACACTTGAAACAGTCTGCCATTTATAATTCATTTTATGTACATACTTACTTTACTTGGACCAGCCATGTTAAAGCACGCTGCTCTCTACCACCCCCCCCCCCGCCGCATAAATTTAACTCGAGATCAAGGGGAATTATTTGTGGAAAATTAGAGACTTAGCAGTGCTTACATTACGCATACAGCCGTCGTATTATCTCCGAGGTGCTAATGAACCCAGATGCATTAGGAAAAAAATGAATGTAGGTGGTCCTCCTGAAAGAGTAAAATATGTATGGTTAAGCATTAGCTAAGAGGGGCAATATTTAGACCAAAAGGGCTTGCGTGCGAATGAATCCATAATAAGACGATGCAAAACGAAAAGACGGAACGCCTAAAGAGTAAATTTATTAAATTAGGTCTTTTCAGGCGAGGGGCGATTCCCCCGAGGACCAGCGTTGAAGACTATTTAAAGCTTCTTTTTTTTTTCTTTTTTTTTTTTATTGCACCCTTGGGCCCCTTTGCACTCCTTTGAAATGTTGTAAGTGGATAAAACAGTATTGCTGGTGGTGACATCTTCATAGGAGAGTGGTAAACAATAATAGGTTGGAGCCGGCGGGGGTCTGAGGCCGCTTATGCTTTAAAAACTCCCTCATTTTCACTGTGCAAACTGTGCAGTCTGCGTCTCCCTCCTCCCTGTTCTCTGTTTGGCCCCGCTCCGCGATTACAAAGGTAATTGAGATGATCAAGCTCCGCCGCTTGCGCGTCTGCTTTGGTACGAGCGGAGGGGCTTAACTGCGGTGATTTGTATTCAAATGGAGAAATAACTGCGAAAGGCGTTAGTGGCTAATACAGGTGGTGCTGTAAGGTTTGTCTCTCTCAAGCCCCCCCCCCCACCCCCCACGGAGAAAGGGGGCATCGTTTGATTGACTGATTGGTCGTTGTTTTGGTATTTAATAGGTAAAGGTATCAAAAATTGAACAGAAACGCACCCGAGTGCTTACACAGCTACAAAAGAGCGACTCCATGTCAGAGATTAGAGCAGCGAAGCCTACACAGGATTCTGTCCAAAAGTTAGTTATGCATGCAGACACTATACCTGAATATATATATACACTTATATACAGCATGCATGCAGACACTATACCTGAATATATATATATACACTTATATACAGCATGCATGCAGACACTATACATGAATATATCTACTTATATACAGCATGCATGCAGACACTATACCTGAATATATACACTTATATACAGCATGCATGCAGACTCTATACCTGAATATATAAACACTTATATACAGCATGCATGCAGACACTATACATGAATATATATACACTTATATACAGCATGCATGCAGACAGTATACATGAATATATACACTTGCATACAGCATGCATGCAGACACTATATATACAGTATGCATGCAGACATTATATACAGCATGCATGCAGACACAATATAGACAGTATGCATGCAGACACTATATACAGCATGCATGCAGACACTATACATGAATATATCCTCTTATATACAGCATGCATGCAGACACTATACATGAATATATATACACTTATATACAGCATGCATGCAGACAGTATACATGAATATATCCACTTATATACAGCATGCATGCAGACACTATATATGAATATATCCACTTATATACAGCATGCATGCAGACACTATACCTGAATATATATACACTTATATACAGCATGCATGCAGACAGTATATATACAGTCTGCATGCAGACATTATATACAGCATGCATGCAGACACTATATATACAGCATGCATGCAGACACTATACCTGAATATATCCACTTGCATACAGCATGTTTCAGACAAACAAAAAGACGTTCCCTTCCTAAAACACAGCTCACGTCGGCAGGAAGGCAGAGCGTTTTCCTGCAAAGCAAATCATCATATATAGATTCAAACCGACCTCTTCTTCAGTCCCACCTAACACACAACAAACAAAGCCTTTTCTTCCTCCTGACAGAGACCATTAAACCCTGCCTGTTTCTATGGCTTCACATATTGGTCTTTGGCTTATTTAAGGCTGCATTTCTGCTGGCCATCACGGTCACTCCAAAGCTGAACATGAACCCCCCCCACCCCCCCCCAAAAAAAAGCCCTTTAGTCATTGCTTTTGGATTCATTCCAAAGTCAAGATCGATTTGTTATTAAAGTCACATAACAGAATACTATACATGTTTACCAGAAATCTAGCAGAAATCTTTTATCACAGCCCACCCCCCCCCCTCTTCACAAGTTCACGGAAATACATTTAGATCACACACACACACACACACACATCCGTTTGTGTGTGCGTGTGTGCTGATGGCTAAATTCATTGATTGATTCATTTCAGTTTACAGGGACAAACAAGCGTTTCAAGTGGAGTCTTTTCCAAACCCCTCCCGAACAACAGAAGGACTCTGGAATCAAGGCGGGCTCCGGCGACGAGTTTGTATTCTTTCCGCCGCGTTTGGAGAATAAGCCCGGAATTAGTTGCATGTTGGCAAGTCTTCTAATGAATAGCTTAGCGGTTGTTTCCCTTGCAGATTATTCAGTCGAGTGGACTGAAGAGAAATCAATTACGGCAACTTAACGTTCATTATTTATCCTACAGCGAAGCAAGGAGCCGGCCTTCGCGTGGCCCAGCGCTGTGCCTCTCTGAAATTCATCGGGTCAGATTCAATACCCACAAAATGTTATTTTCCTGGGATAAATCCCTCTGAGGAGGGGAGGAGGTAAGGGGAGGGGTTGGGGGGGGGATCCCTCCACAAATGAAAAGACAAGAGAAAATCTGTTCTTACAGACCACCGCTGCTTTCTCAGCTCTTTTGATTAGCATTAATGTTGCACTGCGGAAGTCTGCCGACACAACTGTTATAGCTCCTCTCTCACACACACACACACACACACACACACACACACACACACACACACACACACACAGAAAGCTATATCTCTCCCTGCCTGCGTAATTCTAAAGGGAACATTTTTTTCTTTTAAATTAAATGCATGCTGATTGTTATTGCGCCCCCCCCTCCCCGCGGAATAGTCAGCAGCGAGGTAAATGTCACTAAGTAAGTGCCACACTTTTTTTTTTTCCTTGGCTGGTTGTTAGCAGGTTTTGCATGCAAAATAAAAGCACAGAGAGGAGGAGGAGGAGGAGGAGGAGGAGGAGGAGTGTGTTCCTGCATGCGTTTGAACGCGAGCGCTTATCAGGAAACTGTGGGGTGGTGGTGGAGGGGGGGGGTACCGGACATATGTCGCTCCTCTCATTACAGGCCGAGGCGAGGGCGATAACAAGGGGGGCCCGGGTTTTAGTGGCGCATTTGTAATGGCGTACGGGAAACAGAGGAGAAGCGCAAACACACTCCAGTCTGCCATTCAGAAGGCCTCCACACACACACACACACACACACACACACAGCCACACAAGTGCTTTATTTAAAACGCGATAACATAGTTTTTACACGACTCTGCTTTAATGGCGTTCGGGGAAACACAGCGTGCACAACTGCAAAACCCTCGTCTACGCGCGGAAAGAGTCTCTTTTACATTCTCCCGCCTCTAATTGAATTCGGAGCGGCCGCAGTTAAACGGAATGGCACGTGCAATGCACTATTGGTGGTGCACTATTAGGCTGAATTGAATTTGCACGGTCGGGCGGGCGCACGAGCAATATGAGTGCTTTTTGTAAGTAGGATAATATTACGGGCCTGGATTCACAGAAGGGGGGTGGGGGACGCTCGTCACCAAAGTCAACATATTTTTTTTTCATGATTTACTGTTTAGTCAGTTCACCCGCATAAATGACAAAAGCTATAGTATTCTTTCCTCGGAGGGAGGGTGGAGCGTAGCTCCCGGCGCCCCCGCCGTCGTTGTGGAAGTGCGTTCGACAACTTTACACACACAAAAAAACCAAAACGGATGTTCCCGATGACCCCGGATGGGGATGGAGCCGACATCTTTGGTCTTTCCGTGTCGGGAAGATGAGCCGTGTCATCGGACTTTAAAGGCGCGGGGGTGTCTGGGAGAAAAGGTATCTATCCCGTTCGATGCTTTGGAGAAAGAGAAAAGAAAAAAAAAAAGGAAGGAGGAAAAGGCAGCGTGTTACTTGTACAGCGTAATATGGCTAAAGCCCCAAATCCCCTGCATGGCCGGCTCTTATTTCTTGTATGTGGCTTGTCCATACATTGTGATGTGTGTGTGTGTGTGTGTTCTCAGACGGGGGTTCGTCTTACGATGACAATAAAAGCTGGACCTCAATCTCCAGCCCACCGTTAGAACCATTACCCAGAAGTCCAAAATGTGTTCTGTTGTTACATAAGACTATTTCTAATGATGTTTCAAAAGCAGTCATTGATGCAGACCACCTGTGTTTCTCTCTTTCCCTCCAATGTGAACGCTGACAGACACTTCTTTCAGGAAAAGACATCCAGTAGCGCACACACACACACACACACACACACACACACACACACACCTGTATTAGCGTAGAAATAGATAATAATAGTCAGAGAACTAAATGAATGAGTGAGAGCCTGAATGAAAGGTGGCGGTAAAATAGAGTCAAAAGTGGACGAGGAAGTTGCAGAGCTGCATCTGAGACTTGAGTTCAGGCTGCCGTGCAACGCACACACACACACACACACACACACACACACACACACGCCCTTCCAAACCCCCTCGTGCTCGCCTCTCAACCTCGAATGTGTACATTACTTTTGACATCAGCCATTTAAGGGAGGAGGTGGTTAGTGTATTTTACACAGAGTGGCATTAATTAAGTCGCTAAACGCGCACGTTCATGTGTTTTCCAAAAGCGGCGTGTGCGCGTGGACAAAGGCAGTGACAGTAAGGAACTCCTGTCGATTAGAATTTTGTGTATTATGTTTTTTGTTTTTGTTTTTTAGATCTCTCTCTCTCTCTTTTTGTTTTTGTTTTTTTTTTTCCCTCGAAATGATAAATGAAGTTACTAATTTTGCCCATGCTCTTTCTAGACACTGTGGCTTTAATTGCTAATTGTTAACGGCGGATGCATATATTTGCATATTAATGACCCCCCCCCACACACACACACCGATACACACACATACACACACAATTTACATTTTTAATTTGCCGCCTTCAAAGGAGTGCGAGATAAAAAAAAAAGAAAAAAGAAAAAGGTTGTGTTATTTTAAATAATTCATCCGCAGGAAAAAAGAAAAAAAAAGATGCTGATTTTTTTCTTTAACCCCTAAGAGCTCCGAAAATGCACGTGGAACCCCCAAAAAAATCAAATACATACAGTTATATATTTCTTTCTTCTTCTTCTTCTTCTTCTCCTTCTTTTTTTGTTGTCAGTTAATTAAATGGGCTAAGGAGGGGAAATAATACAAAGCCTACCGGAGAGGCAGAGCAGCTCCGGCCGGCTGGTGAAAGCACCAGAGATGACTTCCATGGAAGTCAACTTTGGAAACCAGATCACCCACCCCCCCCCCCCCCCCTCTCTCTCTGTCTTTTCCCGCTGCCTCTGCCTGTGTGTGTGTGTGTTCCTTTTTTATCACTCCATTTTGTCCTCTCTCCCTCCTGACACATCAAGTGATTTGGCAGCCTTTGCGTTTTTTTTCCCCTCCGTCTTTCACCACGAGGCAGCGGCGAGAGAGAGAGGGGGGGGGAAGGAAAGTTCAGAAATTCATTAAGATGAAGAAAAAAAAACAGCCGCCACTGTATTTGTTGTTAGGAGGAGGAAGTGCTGTGTGTGTGTGTGTGTGTGTGTGTGTCTGTGTGTGTGTGTGTGTGTGTGTGTTCTGGGAGTGTGATACGGGTAGCCAGCCAGTTACTGAGCGTCGTCCGTCGTTGGCTCTGTGCCACGAAACAAAACGCTTTCACAAGCAAGTCGCCAGCCGGACACGCCAGCCACACAGTTTTGGTGGTGGTGGTGGTGGTGGGGGGGGGGGTTGTGTGTGTGTGTGTGTGTGTGTGTGTCGCTGTTGTGACAGACCAAACAAAAAAAAAAAGAATTCAGAGGTGACAGCAAAACTGCACACAAAGTCAGTGAAAGAGATGAATGGAGTGAGCTGGACATCCCAAACCCCCCTCACCCCCCCCCCCCCCCCCCACCCCCCCCACCCAAAAACAAACCAACCATGCCTTTACTCCAGCTGGAGATCTTGAAAGCTGAAACTCTAAAGCCACTGGATCCCATTTCCAAGCACACTGGGCGCAGAGCCAGAAAAGGGCGAGGACAAATGGGACTATTTAACACGTGTCGGAGATATACAAGCTTTTTTTTATTCACCATGCTGTATTAGACCCCCCCCCCCCCCCCCCCCCGCCCTCCGCCCCCGAGGCGGTTTGGCTTCGGTGGTCTCAAGGCCCAAGTTGTGCTGCTTGTCATAAAAGAGACGACTACTCAGCTACTACTTTTCTAATGCAGGTTGCCGTTTGTTTTCACCTAATAATTCAAGATAAATCCGATTTTATTTTTCTTCTTGGTGCTGGTTTCCATTTTTTTAATTTTTGCCAACCTTGACAACAAATGTATATATAAAGATGTTTTCATGTTGTTGGTATAATGGTAATAATTTGGCATCAAATGAATGAAGACATCTGTAATCAAACCCCCCCCCCCCCCCTCGTCTGAGCTCGCAGTGACAGGAAACCAGCTTCATTTATATATAGAAAGCACACACACACTTACACACATTCACACATACTGTGCATAAGTGTAAGTGTACTGTGTATATATGTGTGTGTGTGTCGGTTAAGATGATTCCAGGGAGGGGGGGGGGGGGGGGGGGGTTCCAACCACCTCTACCAATTACACACCACCAGCCTCTTGTATACATAAACAGTGCAATTTATGTCCCATTGATCCATCTGATTCTTTCAACAGGAGCACATTATGGCCTCTCTCCCCTCCCCTCCTCTCCTCTCCTCTCCCCTCCTCTCCCCTCCTCTCCTCTCCCCTCCTCTCCTCTCCTCTCCCCTCCTCTCCGAGCGAGGGAAGCCTTCCAAGTCCCCCCCTTTTTTTTGTACTCCCCATGTCTCTTTGAACAATGAATCATATTTAGCAACAAGAGCAACAAGGCACCGCTCGCAAAAATAAGAAGGCTGCCGATTCAGCGAGCCGGCACCAAGACTGGGCAAGGGGGGGGGGGGGGGCAATGTTTTTTGACTGGCATAAAGGGGTGACAGGGCGGAGGGGAGAAGACTTTTTTTGGGGGGGGCGCCTTGAATCACAAGCTCAGCTAATCTGCTGAAGCAAACAGTCCTCACAACTGTCATCGCATGCTGATCTACATCCTGATTGGTGGACGGAAATGTGAGACTTTTTTTTTGCCCCGCCCACTTTAAACCAGAGAGATACTCATAAGAACAAAAAAAAAAAATCTGTCGTAGGACATAATTATTTTGTGTTCATATGAGAAACTGATTCAGAACACGTTTGGTTTTTTATCAGGGCCTTTAAAGGCAAAGTAGACACGAGATACCCCTCCCCCCCCAACGCCCCCCCTACAAAACAACTGTTGAGCATCTTTTCGTCATTTGTGTCGCGCAACAATCTACATGACACAAATCAACTCAATAAAAACTACACAGCAATATGTTTACAACAGTTCCCTTCCTGTCGAGAGAGACACGAATGAACAAGAGGAAAGCGGAGAGAGAGAGAGAGAGAGAGAGAGTCCTTTTTTTTTTTTAATTTGCTCACTTTTAGGGCCCCCTGGTGGTAATTGGTGCTTCCACCGGCTGATGTGTGGAATGAATATTCAGCTTTCACGCTAAAACACCCAAATGTCTCCCCAGAGCTGCGTTCTTAAGCGGGCGTCAGCGGGCGACAACAGTGACTCTGACCTCTGACCCGCCCCTGATCCACGATGAGGTGCGTTTCGAGACGAGTTGCCCATGTGAAGAACTCTCGGCTCTGCTGTCGGAGATGAGAGGTTAGGTGCCCGACCCTGGCCACAATGATCCCCCATGTCCCAGAGTCTCGTTTTATAAAAAAAAAAAATGAAAAAAAAAACAAAAACGACCCCACCAGCACCACCCACCCACCCACCCACCCCACCCGTTGTTTTGCTCGTCAGTCGGGAAAAAAGGAGAAAAGAAATCTGCCGTTTTCCAACCATCCGCGCAAATCTGCCACCTCCGGTGATTGATGCAGTCAAATTAGATGTATGTGGAGCGCCGGCTCTGGCAAATGAACACATCAACTGATGACCAGCTGTTTCTAATTATTATACACTGGTTAATTAGGACGCCGTGTCACCATCAACGGCGGCGGTAAACTGTGTGAAATTCATAATTCATGCTCTGGCGTCCAAATAAGTCCCCCCCACCCCCCACCCCCCCACCACACACACACACACACACACACACACACACACACACACCCCTGATCAAACCGGTACAGTGTGGCATGGATGGAGAGGCCGTGCAGAAAGAGACTGGGGGAGGCTGGGATGGTGCGCACTGCTGGTGCCAAATATTTATATGTGTGTGTGTGTGTGTGTGTGTGTGTGTGTGTGCGTTCGCGCCTTTCCCTCACACCTCCTGCCTCCACCCCTCTCTCTGTCTCTCTCTCAGCAGGGTGTGTGTGTAGGTGGCAGTGTGAAATGTCTGGATCTCAAAGGTAAGCCTGAGCGCCTCGCTCCCTCATTATTAAATATGACTGAGGACTTTATATGTGACATCCGCGGGAGCGATCTCGCAATGTTTCTTCACATGTTCGAGTGTAAATTGTGGAAAACACGGAAATGATATTGATATATGTAATAATAATGATATCCAGCATCATTTTTTTTTTACGTTTTTCTGTTTTGCACAAAGAAGAAAACAACGAAACAAAAGTTCCTTTCTGATCAAACTGACACCAGTTAATAGCAAAACCTCTCAGTGGGATATTTTTCATTCTCACACACACACACACACACTTAGATTAAGCCTTAAAGACTGGTACCAAGCCAAGTGTGTTGATTTATTGAAATGATCTTGTTAAATGAAATGATTGCATATCCTTTTGTTTGCGGCCGTTTAATTACTTCCTTTTCATGCGTTTGTCACAAAACAACAGTGCAGAACTTCCATCTGAAATCTGCCATTTCGGTTTCAAATTCGTCAAGCGAGTTCTCGATATGTGTCCATACTGGAAACAACCCACAATACGTCACTAATATCACTAATAACAATTTTTTTATTTTACTTCCTGACCCAAGTGTCATAACTGTAAACCTAAACCTTAATCCTGTATTAATCTCAGCACAAGCACTAATTGGAACCTGAATCAGTGCCTAATCTTGAATTCAATTATTCATAACCGTTACCCTAACACAAATCTGACCCTAACCCAAATACTAATAATCACATTCAACTAATACTAATCCTAGTTCAAATCCAGATCTTAAACCAAATTCTAACCTAAACTAAATCTAGTTCTTACATTAAACTAAAACTAATCCTAGTTCAAATCCACATCTTAACCCAAATTTTAACCTAAACTAAATCTACTTCTTACATTAAACTAAAACTAATCCTAGTTCAAATCCAAATCTTAAACCAAACTCTAACCTAAACTAAATCTACTTCTTACATTAAACTAAAACTAATCCTAGTTCAAATCTGCATCTTAACCCAAATTCTAACCTAAACTAAATCTACTTCTTACATTAAACTAAAACTAATCCAAGTTCAAATCCAAATCTTAAACCAAACTCTAACCTAAACTAAATCTAGTTCTTATATTAAACTAAAACTAATCCTATTTCAAATCCAAATCTTAAACCAAATTCTAACCTAAACTAAATCTACTTCTTACATTAAACTAAAACTAATCCTAGTTCAAATCCAAATCTTAAACCAAATTCTAACCTAAACTAAATCTAGTTCTTACATTAAACTAAAACTAATCCTAGTTCAAATCCAAATCTTAAACCAAATTCTAACCTAAACTAAATCTAGTTCTTACATTAAACTAAAACTAATCCAAGTTCAAATCCAAATCTTAAACCAAACTCTAACCTAAACTAAATCTAGTTCTTATATTAAACTAAAACTAATCCTATTTCAAATCCAAATCTTAAACCAAATTCTAACCTAAACTAAATCTACTTCTTACATTAAACTAAAACTAATCCTAGTTCAAATCCGCATCTTAAACCAAACTCTAACCTAAACTAAATCTAGTTCTTATATTAAACTAAAACTAATCCTAGTTCAAATCCAAATCTTAAACCAAATTCTAACCTAAACTAAATCTACTCCTTACATTAAACTAAAACTAATCCTAGTTCAAATCCGCATCTTAACCCAAATTCTAACCTAAACTAAATCTACTCCTTACATTGAACTAAAACTAATCCTAGTTCAAGAATGAACCCAGATTGAGTCTCATGCATTTGATTCGGAGTGTGACTCCCCATCAGGGGTCAGGGAAGCAACAGTAGTCAGATTACCCGATCTTAACTGCATTAATGAACACGCATCAAATATAAGATTATTATAAATAAACGTCACAGTAATCACATTACGAGCTCCACCTCTCGGCGTCCACTGCAACCGACTCTGGAACAGCGCCGCTCCCAATGACGGCTCGAAACAGGCCTTCATTGAGCCCAACTGAGCGTCCCAATATGCTTTTGGAGGTAAAGTAATCGGACCCACGCTGAGAGGTTTTGGAAGTTTGGTCGGCGCACATGAGCGAGTTACTTCACTGATTCCGATGTTCTGCAGTCAGTCAGTGTCAATCAATGGACGCTCGAGCATTCACTCGCTGAAGCCCAATCATGGAACGTGCGCGTTTCTCTGTTTCTGATTAAGTCTCAGCACTTTATTAGAAGACAAAACACACACATACACACACACACACACACACACACACAGATAAACCGTGCCTGTAAAGGAAGTTGTTTTGTCGTGATATTTTTTTTTTTTTTTTTTTGCTGAAATGTTCATCTCAGGGGGAAGAAGAAAGGATAAAGCACATTTAGAGCTGCGCAATTTTTGCCTGTTAGCAAACAGCCTCCCAATTATCTTCTGTTTGATTGCCTGCCTCCATCAAGGTGAGCGATTAGACCAGCGCTCCTGTGAAGCTCTGGAAGTCGTCCTGAAATCGCTGCACTTTGATTTCATCAATCTGCAGGCAGCCCAACTGGAAGAAAATGTGAGTTTTATGAGCAAAACTTATTTTCCTCGTCTTCGTCTTCCAATTCCAATACAGTTTCATATTCAGGCCTTCCCCTGGATCAGATTAGAGGCGATCCTTTTTTTTTTTTTTTTCTCCCTCCAAAAGAACTTCATAACATTCCTGTCAAATTTGGGGCCTTGCTTTCTTCATTTTGTCCTCCTTCACTATGTTTTTTTTTTTTCTTTTTTCTCCCTTCTCTTCCAGGGAGCATCGTCCTTGCTGGATATGATTTTGTACTATGAATCTACAACCCATCTTGACATTTCTGACAACAGCAGTATGGGAACATCGTGTTGGAGGGCCCTCGCTCATTTGATAAAGCAGGTTGGCTGACGCCGTGGAATGGTAATCTTTTCTCGTAGGCTTTCTCCAGGGGATAATGCACATCCCAGAAAGTGAGTTTGCTGCACATTACACGGGTGGGAGACGCAGGCCGGGGCAAACAGGGTGAGCAAGTCCCCCCCCCCCCCCCCCCCCCCCCTCGGCGGAGCATCAAAACGCGCTCCCCGCAATCGTCGCAAGCCCCACAGATAGCATTAGCGGGCGTAACCGATTGACTGTATGAAGTCCACGCGTCACTACCGGCTGACTCTCGCGACTGTGTGGTCAAAGGCGTATCGTGCAACTATCTAACAAAATGACACAGGGAGTTAGTTTTACGGGAAGAGCCAATCTATTTCAACCAAGAACATCGTGACATCCACCGTCAATCGAGCTTCAACTTTTTAGCGGCACCGAGCCGTTACCATTCCGTTAGCTAGCCGGCGAGCAGCAGCAGCAGCAGCAGCATGGTACGTTTGGTTAGGACACGCCCCACATTTCAGCGCTCCAATCAAATTCCTCCCGACGTCATGTCCCGCCTCGCCCTTTCCTGTTTCGCTCGGAAATACGTCGCGATACGGGAGCCAGATACTCTCAAAATGCCCCCCCCCCCCCCCCCCTCCAAACCTCTCCTCAGCTACTTCCAGTACCATTCTACACCTATCCAAGCCACTGTCCCAAACCCGCTCCCATGTGACCTACAGTACCGGCCTGAGCGTCCCGTCGTCACTCTCAGTGTTTGAGTGCAACTACTCACCTCCACCCTCTGCACTTTTCTTTCATAGTGATTGCTCGTTCTTTCTTTCTTTCTTTCTTTCTGTCTTTCTTTCTTTCTTTCACCGTCAGCCCTCCCCTCCTCTTTGGTGGCGGATTAGACCTTCTGATGCGCCTGTGTGTGTTGGCTGTGTTTGGCAGAGTGCGCGTCTGTCCAGGCTGGATGTGTGCAACGTGCCCGTGGTCGACTACCCGGCCCAGTCTCTGTCTAAAGCTCTGCTGACCAGCCGGCTCACAGCGCTGCACCTTCACAATGCCCAGCTCAGCGGCATGCCACTGTACACACTGGGTATGACGTACGCACACACACACACACTCACACACACACACACACACACACACACGCGCGCGCGGTTTTGCTCGCTGAAAAACACTCCTGAGCTTCTGAACGCTCACCCATGATACACCGAGATCGTGTCCGTTTGTGCGAGTGTGGGCTGTGAGTATAAATGCAAGCGTGTGCCTACGTGCATTTGTACATGTGTGTTTGTGTGTGTGTGTGTGTGTGTGTGTGTGTGTGTTTGTCCTGTGGCCAGCAGGACCAGATTTTGACCTGCGACCCTCTCTGCAGGGCTGGACCCGGATTAGAGGCCTAATCTCTTACCTGTCACTTTACACACTGCTGCACACATCTATAAAGGCTCTGGCAGCCAGGACACACAAACACACACACACACACACACACACATTTACATATTTACTATGCATTTTGGAGGCATGTATAGTCTTTTTGAACTTAAGTATAACCTGACACACACACATCCTTTTTTCATTGTACATTTGATATCTACACACACCCATGCAAATTCAACACACACACACACACACACACACACACACACACACACACACACTCTCATTTGAAATAAAACAAAAAACAAAGCACAGCGACTTCGGCGAGGTCTGTGCTCTCTGACCTTCAGTGATTGTCTGCTGCTGCGTCTCTGACCAGCATCTGTGGCAATGGAGGGGGGGTGGGGGGATGGGGGAGTGGGAATACTGGACCCCCCCCCCCCCACACACACACACACACATATATACACAATTACTGGATGAGTATATACACACATAAATACACTCACTACGGTCAAACACTCAGAGGGGGGTTGAGTGCTGTACATGAATGGACGGACACACACACACACACACACACACACAGACTTAATAATAGACTTAAAGTGCTGAGCTAGATAGGGTTGTAGCAGTAACACACACACACACACACACACACACACGGATGAATGAATCAAATAAAAAACACAATAAAATGTTTGTTTTTTTTGAAATTCTAGGACATGACCAGACGTCACCGTAAAACAATCTCTGTTTCTGACTTTTCGTCGGGACAAACCGTCAAATCTAAGCGTTGAACGCAGCCCTCTCATCCCCTCTTGGCTGGGAGCAGGGGGAGAACCGAATGAACGCAGTGTGCCGCCCACTCTTCCTGACAGCAACTTGCTCCTCCAACATTTTCGGCCATTTCCTGGATCTCTTTGATATTTTTCGGGTCTCACAAGGCACCCCCCCCCCCTCCCCCTCCCACGCTCATCTCTCATCCCCCCCCCCCAATCCTCGCTGCCTTTACCGGAGCCCGCTGCTACCTCTCCTTCTCTCCCCGGCGGGGGGTCCCAGCTGAGGATCATTGCCTTCGATCGGAGGGGCCTCTGATTGCGGGATTGGGCGCTCGCGGTGGAGTCGACCGGATCAATCCCACCGATTCCAACATTTGGCTCCCACTGTGCCTGATGACAATGTTGGCATTCCACATGCAGCCCAACAGGCTTGATCAAATCTGCGGCATCGATCTCGATCTCAGGCAACGCGGACACATATGTGCACCACAGTACAGTAGACATTACACGAATACACAGGGAATGCACACATAAATACAGATGTCTCTCCGAAACGGCGTTAAAGACGGGATAAAGTGCCGGAGTGGGGACATTCTAACAATGGCATGCACACTGACGTTTTGAAGAGAGGGCCTCGAAATTTGACAGGTGCTGTGGAAGGTCTCGTGTGCTTCAACAATGGCCCCCTCGCGTTGGAACGCCGAAGGAGTGCCACTTGATCTTTACCGGCGGTAATTGCAGGAGGCGGCGCTTTCCCGCTGTTGCTCGTCGTTTTCATGCTCAAGTTCACTCGCCGCCAATCAGTCCGTCCCCGTGTTTGCCACTCAAGAGGGCACGCGTGTACGTTGGATCACATCTAATATCAATTTAAAAGAATCTATATAGTCTTAATTTGCGGGTGGTGGCGGGAAGGTGGTTCCATCCAAAGGTAGAAGAGCAAATATCCGTCGGCTCGTCGCGGCCCTCATCACTGCTATAGCTTACAGAGCATTTCCTATCTGTTGTTGCTGCTTGCAGTTGGCGCACTGAAGTCAAACAAGGCTTTGCGAGAGCTCCACCTTACCGACAACCTGCTGAACAGCTACCAGGACGCCCTGCAGCTTGGAGAGCTGCTGCGCTACAACACCACTCTGCAGACGCTGGAGCTCAGCAACAATGCCGTCGCAGACGCTGGTAGGACGCTCATCTCAGCACATAAAAAGTCTTCATCATGATGTGGGTCTAAAACAGCAATGAAATAAGGATATATACCAAGTTCCAGAAAGAACAGGGACAGAGGTGTCGGTAGCTTGGAGTACGGAACTGTGGACTAGGCAACAAATTAATTGTGGAGCAGCGACCGCAAAGGCTCTGTCTCCTTGTTTTTTGTTTGTTTAGCTTTAGCCTCGGCCGCGGGACATGCAAGAGAAATGAGGTGTTATCTGACCCAAGAGATCTAGGAGCTGAGTGCCAGCGAGTAAGGCCAGTTGTATAAGATGGGGATGAAACCGTGAAGACCCTCGAAAGCCAATCAGTGAGGTCTTATACCGAATTCTGAAATGAGGGAGCCAATGAAGAGAGAGGCTAGGACTGGGGACGGGCCTAGGTATCATTAGGGAATTGCAGTAATCCAGTCGCGACGTAACGAAGGCGCGAATGCCGGACAGAGCTGGCTTGAGCTTGGAGATGGAGGTGGTTCGTTAACACATCGTTTGAACCGTACAAAAAAAGAAAAAAAGCGGAGGGAGTTAAAGACTGACCCAGCAACTGGACATGGATGGTCCCGCTCGCGCAGTCCAGCTTTAATATTATCCGCTCAGCATAGACGCGTGAAAAGGTCAGGCACTCCCACTAAACATCCGTCAGTGCCAGGCAGTTAAGTTGAACGCGTTCTGCTGATCACCATATTTTCACGTTTTGTTTATTTATTTATTTTTTTTTTACTATCCAGGTTTGGAGGAGCTGTGTGACGGTCTGAGGCGGCAGACGGCGGGTCTGAAGGTCCTACTGCTGAGGAACAACCAGATCACTGCAAGTGGAATGGTCCATCTGGCCAAGGCTCTGGTGAGGAAACGCGACGTCGGCTTTTAGTTTGGAACCAGATCAATCAATGCCAACAGTCGGCACACAAACGCGTTCCAGTGCCAGAGAACAAGAGCTTTCCCTTAAGCAGAAATGCCTTCGGCCCCGTAGCTGCGGACTGAATGTCGATGCCTCCAAATTCCTCACTTTGGTGCCACCTGGTGGAAACTTCCAAGAGTGACGAGTCAATGCAATCTTCGTGCAACTCCCTGAATTCGTTCCGTTACCCCCGTTTGTGCAAAAATCAAGTCAAGTCAAAATGACAAAGACACAGAGTGTGTGTGTGTGTGTGTGTGTCTGCAACGTTGGAAGCTGTCCACTTGATTCTATTTCCGACTGTGAAGCGATCAAAAAAGGCCCCACCCGCTAGCTTTGCGCTAGCTGAGCTAAACTGTCTGACTGACTGATACCTGCTTTCCTCTCGCCGGCGTTGAGGAAATGAAGAGCGCTGGGGGGGGGGGGGGGGGACCCCATCCGGGAGACCCCCCCTCCCTCTCTCTGAAAATGTCCCGCCTCCACACTGTTTCACTGTACACTCCTAATAACATGCATTCCTTCCGCCTGATTGGCAGCATAAACTGCGCCTTCCTGTCATGTGAGTGGCGATTGTGGAAGTCAAAAGGCTAGAAATTAAAGGCCTGCCTGGTACGCTCTCTCTCTCTCTCACACACACACACACACACACACACACACACACACACACACACACACTTCCCCTGTCTCCTCAAGTGCTACCAAAAGAAGGAACAGTTTGATTAAATAATAGATGTGTGTTAAGGAGGGGTGCTCATACGGCCTGCCAGTCACCAGGATAAGTAGATGTCCTTGCAGGCCATAATGATGATAATTAGACCCGTGGCTGGTTGTGTCGAATATGACGACGAGGAGAGCTGTTATTAACCTTTCTGGTTGGTGTGTGTGTGTGTGTGCGCTCTATCCTCGCGGGCTTGTCTTTCGAAGGCCTAGGACAAGGGGGAACAGATGTGGACCACAATCCGGTCGTTTTTTTTTTGTTTTTTTTTAGAATTTAGCAAATAATGTCTATGTTGACTTTAAAAAAAAAAAAAAGTTTATTCATATTTAAAGGATTATTCTGAGGTGAATATGTCATGCAGGGCTCTCTCCAAGTGCTTCCGCCTTGTTTTTTTTTTTAAAGCCGGCATGTCATGTGTGAAAGCATACTGTGTTTTTGGTGGTTTCACACTCCTACCCCCCCCACCCCCACCCCCCCTCAAACTTCTCACTCCAACCCTCCCGCGGTTTACGTTTGACAGGCTTCAACCATGCTTGACTCTCACACACTCTCAACCACGCAGTCGCCTCTTTAATTGTCTGCTATTATCCCTCGTGCATATCCATTCGAGATGCTCTTCCTCCCTCTCCTCCTCCCCTCTTCACCGGAGAAGCTTCTCGCCACGCGTTGGATGTAGCGTTTCCTCTGTGTGCTGCGACGCAGTGAGGGGAAAAAAAAAAAAAAAAAAAAGGAGGGGCGGACCCTCTCAAGTGTGTTTGTTGTCACCGCGGTGCAAATTAACTCAGAAGAATACGCTCTCCGGGTCTGTCGGTTGCCTTCCTGGCTTCCTTTCCACCCCCGCGCTCCTTCTCTCTTCAGAGCAGTGACCAGAGGAATTTAACAAGGGTGGCGAGGCGAGGGGGCAACCGAGGAGTGGGTGGCGCGTTCCTCTTCAAGCTGTTGGGCAACGTGGGCCCCAGACACCCCCAGCTTTACGCGCCAGCTAATCAGCCCTCAATGCTAATGTGGCTCTGGAGAGTGGAAACAGAAGTTCTGAGCATTTTAACATGAGAGGAAACATTCTGAGAAGGAATAATAATCACCGCATAATAATAACGATAATGATAATAAAGCCTTTCCGCACTCACTTGCACACTGTAAAGTCGTGTGAACTCGCTTTCAAATGTAAAAACAGTGATTAAAAGTCTCCAGTTTCTGTCCCAAAAGTGGTACCAAAAGTCCACCTGGATCCGGAGGGCGGAGCTGAACACCAACCAATGTGACCTCTGGAACCTGACCTCTGTTTTTTTTTTTTTTTTCCGCAGCCAGTGCTGAAGGTCCTGCAGGTCCTGGATTTGGGTGAGAACCTCCTTGGAAACGAGGGGATCCAGGTCATCAGGGAGCCTCTGATGGTGAACGGCTCGGTGCTGCAGCTCGGGCTGGCCCAAGCCGACGTCACCTGCGAAGGTACAACGGCGCAAGTGCAGTTTTGAATAGAGATAAGGATGCAACTAACCAATCGTTTCCATTATTAAACTAAACTGCCTATCACTGTCACTGCCAATTGCTTTCTAATCAATGACTCAACTAATCTATCAGCCCTAAAAAAGAGCTTCTGAACTCATCACCTCCCTGTCATGCTCTTATGTGTAGCTAAACAGCATTAGCATGCTTACCTAGGCAGGTATAAATAAGTTGTGGAAACATTTCTAGAGGCAGAGCTGATGCTTGAGTGCCAAGCCAAGTAAGGTTCTCAAGATCGAATTAGCCTTGCACCTAAACTACCGAGCCCCCCCCCTGCCCCCGTAACGCTTCAACGCGGCTTGTGTTTCCTGCGGTGAAGGTGCTGTGGCGCTGGCAGAGTTCCTCGCAGAGAGTCGTCACATTCGGCATCTGGACCTCCGTCGGAACGAGGTGAAGGTTGGAGGCCTGATGGCCTTGTGTCTGGCCCTGAGGATCAACCGCTCTCTCGCTGGCCTGGATTTGGACCACACACCCCCGCAGGAGCAAGTAGGTGCAGCTGTCGCCGTAGTTACCGATCTGACGTTTTGAGACTATGACTGAGCTGTTACTCTGGGTACTGGTTAGTAGAGCCGCGATTCGATTAGTCGATTATTTGATCGAAAGAAAATTGGTTGGCAACTATTTTGATACTCGATAAATTGTTTCGGCCATTATTTCCATCTTCTTCGATGTGAGGATTTGCTGCTTTTCTGGAAAATGACGGTAAATGAAGAGTCTTTGACTGCAGGTTGGACAAAAGAAGCAATTTGGTAAAGTGTGACGAGCCAATTTTCCCAATTTTCGGACATTTTATAGACTAAATGAACTTCATTAGCAGATGGAGTTGATGGTGCTGGCCTGCCCTTAGGGAGCAACTCGGGGGTTCAGAGCCTTGTTATGGACACTTCATTGTGTGGACAGATGGTTGTTGTTTTGGTTGACCACCGTTTTCAAGGTCAAGAACGAACTTCCGACCTCAATTTTTAAACCAACATGGACGATGAATCCTGGAAGGGCTCCGAAAAACGGACGTTCGAGCTGGCGAACTCTTTCTGCTCCTCTGTCAGCAGGATTATGTAAGGCGTAAAAAAAAAAAATGGACATGGAAAACTAAGTTATCCAGGTTAGAATGACTGATGATTTAACAGGAGTCTGGGTTTTACGGTTCGTCAAAGCTGGTTTAAAATGGATCTGGACCTGTTGTGCAACAAGTCCTTAAGCTCAAGCTCAAAAGTTGCAGGTTTGTTGAGGACAGCTGAGGTGGATCGGGAACCAAAGCCGACTCCCTGCTCATTTTTGCCGTTCATTTCAAAACAAGAGCGCGCTGTTATTCGACCGGTGCTAGTCCGTGTCATCCTCAAACCGCCTGGATCCGATCCCGCATTAGAAGAGCGGGGTCCTGGCCTCGTGATTTCCGTTTGGCGCAAGCGGAGGACGGGCTACCGGCGGCGGTGGTGCCGCCGCAGTAAAAAACGGACTGGCTCGGCGTTTCAGCTCTGCAGCTGTTTAAACGGCTATTTGTGCTTCCATTTGAACTCCTCGAGGAAGGCTCACTCCTCAACATCTTGTCTCCCGTGATACATTCCGACTCACTCTGGTCACAGATTTGTCACTCGGAGACACAACTAAGTCACCGGTGTCTCAGTTCATCAGTGATACTTTGCCTCCCCCCCCACCCCCCCACCCCCGCCGCCGCCCCTCCCCTCTTTACCATCCATGGCTGCAGAGGCCTGAGGAAAACGATGCCATAACTTTAATACATGCCCCTGCTGGATTCACAAAATAATTACCCACACTTGCCATCTGTTTGTCATGATTTTATCTCTGCTAACTTATTTGCATATTAAAGCATTAATTTAAATCTCCAAGGAACGGAATGCTTACTTTAAAATTAACTCTGAAGGCGATCCGTGCACAGCTTCCAAAGTTGTTTTATTTTAGTTTGCAGTGTTTTTTTTCCGTTTGTTTTTTTTCCCTTCCTCCTGTTTGTCTGCGCGTTGTTTACACGATTAAACCTGATTTCTTTTTTTTTCTTTTTTTTATGAAATGTCTCCTCTGGCTAAAGTCAAGCGGCAAGATGTGCCAGATTTCGGAGAGGCAGCTTTTAAGAGCCATGATGCCTCTGTGAATGTGTGTCGTTATGGCTGGGACTTCTTCGCCGCCGTCGTCTTCTTCTTCTTCTTCTTCCTCACTTTCCGCACATTGCACCAAAGCCTCCATATTGGCGGCTCCTGTTTTCATGCTCCTCTAAGCCGCCAAGAGACGTGATTAGCATTTCCACCATTGGTGGGAGTTAGCGTGGCTGGGTATTTTAAGGGAATGGTAATAAGGGAATTTTTAAGCTCTGTCAGGTTTTGGAGTCACACAGCTGGGATTTGTCTTGGCGTGGCATATCCAGGTGGGAGGAGTGACGATTGTATTAAAAAGCAAATCTTTCCATCAGAAAACAGCGGGTGGCCAGATCAAGTGTTCTCGCTCAGTCACATTCCCCGGGCCGCCAAAGGAATACGTGAAAATTCCATTCTTCTGACGGAAAATAAATGTGGGTATGAATGTGAGTGAGTGACGGAGGGGGTTATGGCAGCACTTTGTGCGTCTGTGTGTGTGTGTGTGTGTGTGTGTGTGTGTTTGACAGAGTCGCTGATATGGAGTTTGTGTGTTCATACATGTGCCTTTTGTATGTGTGTGGCGATGCAGAGGGGGGGTGGGGGGGGCGATTGAAGATGCGCATATTTAAAAGGCGAGAAAAGAAAGTGGCAAAGAGGGGAGGAAATCTGGGTCCTCTTGTCTTTGTTTACAAGAGTCTGATTTTTCATGTCTGTTGCCACGCTGCTCCATTTGATCACTGGCCTGTTTGCTGTTAATTATTAATTATTTACCCATCTAAAATATTCATGCACCCTGGCCCTAGTGGAAAGCAGCCTTTTTTTTTTTTTTTTCTCTCTCTCTTTTTCCGAGGGGCAAGTTCTCTCTGTAGCCACTGCAAGGTGGAGCTGTTTATACACCCTTATCAGGGGGACCCAGCTAATGAACTAAACTTCCCCCTGCCCCGGCGCTCTCTCTTAATCGCGGGTCGGGACGAATGGGGGCCTGTTTACCTGCTCGATGCTTCAATATTTGATTTCGGATTTGGCCGACGCGAGCGTCAGCTGCTCTCCGGGCAGAGGAGCCCGGGCGATAACGCTGCTGGAGAGTGTCCTCTCCTGAATGTCGCATGTCAGCAAGGTGTAGCTGTTAGAGAGCGATTGTCTCGCTGAGTGATAATTACAGCAGCGAGGAGGAGGGGAGCGGCGACAGGAAGGAGGTGCAGTAGCCTGTTTCAGCGGTCCTGTGGAGGAGGAGGAGGAGGAGGGGGGGGGGGGGGGGGGTGACAGAAGCAGTTGTAGCTATTTGAGAGGAGGCCAAAGGGACAACAAAGTGTTTTAATGCTTAAAGCGTTTTTTCTTTACATACACCCAGTCGCCACTTTATTATGCACACCTGCACGATCTGTTGCAATTTAACGCGACAAATTCGACTTCACGACGTTGATTATGTTCAGTTTCTTGTTGACATCGCCAGAAACGGGCAAATTCAGAATATTAGCCTCTGAATGTGATGCAGTTCAGTGCAACACCATCACTAACTGTGACCTCGATGGCAAAACAGAGTTGAATTACTCCTCTGTGACAGTGTCAACAACAAATACAGGGCTTTATACTTGTTGCCTATGATTACAGGCATCATAAACGTGGACTTTATGGCGGGACAGTTGCTGTAAAGTGGCCACAGAGTGTATGTGTTCGATTTGATGCCGTGAATCTCTTTGAAACCTTGTTTTAAACTCTTATTTGATCCACACAACAAAAAAAAAAAAAAGATATTATCAGTCGTCATCTTGGACCTCCTCAAATGGACATATTTATAGGAACAGCACACCTCTGTGGCTTGAACCGGAGTGAATCGGAGTGTAATAAGAGCATTTCTTTACTTCCATGAAATTTCTTGTGGCGTAAAAAAAAAAAAAAAAACGACAAATCATGGACTAACCCACTTACAGGGGCCCGGGAGCAAATTTGAGCCGTGGGCCCCTGTTGAACCCCAAGTTCCTGTTGCCCTTAAATACCCCCATAGAAACCATGGGATACAAATGACAAATAAAAGAGCAAATTTAAGTGCTTTTCTACATAAGGCTCAGGGTTCAAGCTCAAGCTTCGAATGTGCGGCCATAACGAAACGCGTTCTGCGTGGAAATCGGATCGGCTGCCGATGTCTGATATACTGGCTCGGCTCTGGCTATTCTTCATTGCATCCAGCACACGATGATTCTGTTTTTTTTTTGTTTTTTTTTGGATTTAGCATTTCTGCTAATGTGAGTGACATCCGAGGAAAAAGATACACGTGTTTGCAATCCGTCCGCGGAGAGATTGCTGCGGGAAATGCGCGGCGCAGAGGGCACCATTTGAAGGAGCTCGGAATTCTTATTTTAAGGAACAGCGTGAAACAAAGAGGTCTCTTGGTGTGTTTTCGGGGGAGTGGTGGGGGGGACTCTCCCTGTCACGGTCAGTCCCAGTAGGGTGGTTAGGTGACAGGACGGCCCGGCCATGCATGTAGTTGGCACTCAGGTTTTCAGTTGCATCGTGATGACACCGGCGCCCGGGGGAGCATCTGGAGTACGTGGGCAGACAACAGCAACCAGGCAGAACAAACCCCCGAGAGCAACCCCTCAGAGGGCAGCGGGGTGGGGGAGCACAGCTACGAGCAGCCAGGGTGACCAGGGTTCCCACTGCTACCGGATCAGTCAGTCAGTCACCTACCGGAACCGCACCACGCCGCGCAGCTCGCATAGTTCGGAGAGCGTAAAAGGAAAGCCAAGTGAATAAGCAGAGAACATCTCATTTCTGATGACCTGGCAGAAGAACGTCACCCTTTAGGGGAGAGATACAGGAAGTTAAGAGAGTTTCACTGAACTGAACTAACACTGCCAGCATTGGATCCAGAATTCAAATATGTGCTCTTGTGGGCATTCAAAACACTTGAGACAGTACCCTACGAATAGAAAATGTGGCAAATGGTTCCAAACTGGATGTGTTACTTAATTGAATACCGTAAAATTCTCAAATAGTGGCCGGGGCCCCCCTTTATTTACCTCCTCTGCAGAGGGCACCAGGCCTCCTCCCTCCGTTAATACAAGCTCAACACTTCCTGTATCTGTTTCACATTAAAAGCCCTCTAGCACTTCATTTCCCACCACGGCTTTTATTGTGAAACATTTGCAGGGCTGCGTGGTGGACAGCACTTCAGATGCAGCCGTTGCCTATCTTGTGTCACTTGTATGTCACTGCAAAATACAGTTTGGCTGGGACGTTAACGCATACGAACGCAGTGATTGGAATAACAACAAAGTGTTGAAACGGCATGGATATATTGTTGAATTTAGCAAATTAAAGCCATGGAAATGCACAGTATATAACATTATCCACCCCATTATGTATTTGGGGGACCCTGGGGGGGTCTGGAGCATGGGGCCGTTGCATGCTTTGCCAGGTTTGTAACCCAGTGTTTTCCCCCCAAAATTTGTAAAACCAGAAAATACAGAGGGCTGTGACATCAGTGCCCCCAACTGTAGCTATGGCCCTGATTCATTTAATGCTTTGAGCTCCACAAACAAAATTCTATTTACCTCTCAAACCTTGGACGAACAAAGCCGCATGGACGGATGACACTAGAAATCTTAATATATGTACTCAATGTAAAAAAAAAACTAAAAAAAAACAAACTTTATCATTAGTTTCAATTTTATTTTACATTTTGGACCCATGCACCTCATTAGCAACAGAAGCAGGCTGTTTAGTGTTATGTCAGCTTTCCCAGAACGTTTTTTTTATAGCGAGCCTGCAATCAAATCCAAGCTGGACCATGCAGACTAGTCGATGTGAGCGTCACCATATTGTCTACGCAACATTAATATTCAAAGCCACGAGATTCCAGTTGTGTCCCTCACGAAAATGCAACATTACTTGTGAAGAGAGAGTCAACTTTCCTCTCCTGATACCTCTGAAAGGGACAAAAGCTGGATGAGTCACTCCGGCAGACAAGGGAGGGACGGGGGCTTGGGTTGCTGAGGGGGAGTTGGTGGTGGTGGTGGTGGGGGGGGGGGGGGGGGGGGGGGGGGGGCAGTCCCCTGTCTCTTTGCAAACACAACAACAACAGCAGCAACACACTCCTCGCTGCACTCCTGATGTATTTTCAGGCAAAAACAGGCATATTTGCCAGCTGTGTAATTTACTGCGGCTCTCATTTGCATATTAAAGCCTTAATTAGCCCCTCTGAGCGTGTGTGTGTGTGTGAGCCTATGTGTGTGTGTGTGTGTGTGAGTGTGTGAGTGTGTGAGCGAGGGGTTGGGGGGTGTAGTCTAATCACTTGGACGTGTAGTCGGGGGGAAAACGGGGGAGTGGGGGTGGGGGGGGGGGGGGGGGGGATCAGCATTTCAGGGGTCTCGATTGGGGCCGGAGGGGAGCGGAGTCACTTACTGCCCCCCCCCCCCCCCCCGTGGTTCTGATACAGAGCGAGGTGAAGCTCTTTGATGAACAACACTCGACATGTCTCCTCGTCACTTTTAATCACTCCCACTCTTCCAGACCACGAGGTGTGACCCCGCGCTATCACAGGAAGAAGGGATGTGTTTTTGTATTTCTTTTTTTTTTGTTTGTTTGTTTGTTTGTTTTCTTTTTTTTTTTTTTTTTTATCCTCTCAGCAATTGGAGGTGACGGAAAACTCAGGTGGGAACAAGGAAACACCACTCCACAGTCGAGCTGGAACGGAACTTTTTGCATATCCACACTTAACCGCGGAGTGTTAACAAGTGTCACTTGGAAAGCTCTTGCAACATGATCTTGTCCCGCGATTTTCCCCTCAAGTAGCTTCAAAGTTACAAAACTGTAAAAAACAAACAAACAAACAAAAAAAAAAAACGTCGCATATACAGTGCTTAACAAATTTATTAGACCACCTGCCATAAAAATGAGAAAACACAAATATTTTAGAAATCTGTCAAAAACTTGTTTCAAACTAAAACTTGTATTGTTATTTATTAGGCAAATAACAAACTGGAACAACTAAATAGTCCTTATTCACATATATTAACCACAAATCTTTATATTCTGTACGACCTCCTTTGGCCCTGATGACAGCTTGCATTCTTTGCAACCACTAAAACAAATGTTTCTGTTCAGGAATGCAAGTAAACGCCTTACACTGGGTGGGGGTCTAATACGTTTGCTAAGCGCTGTATATTCAATATGGAGTTTAATTATGAACCTAAAGCTGCACCATTACATCAAATGAGAGATTCGAGATGCCTCGCGCGTCATTTTTAATGCCCTGTGTCGTGCCTGATCTCAAGCGGAACTCAAAATAAGGTTCTGCGGCTTTCAATCACACAGTCTAGTAAATGGTCCAACATTTCGGAAAAAAAATCCGCTTTCTTTCTGAAGGTGACACGAGGAGATCGACATCAACAGCAATCTTTTGGCGGTTACGGCTGCACACGTGATGATGTGGACGAGAGCAACTCCAAACGGGGAGAATTCACTCTTGCTCCATCCTTTTGCAGATAAAAGTACGGCAATATCGCTCGTGTCGATGCCGAACTTCAGTTCAGCAGACTGACGCTTGCGGCTCCGCGAAAAGGCGAAAAGTAGTAGGCACTGGTAAAGATATGCAGAAGGTAATGCTCATTGCCTGTTTGCATAATATCACACAGTAACATCAAATGTACAGTTTTAGTGGCGAGTTGCTTAATCAGAACTTTGCAGCTTTGCCGACGCACACACACACACACACACACACACACTGCGATCCAACAGTTTGGGGTTTTTATTTTGTTTTTGTTTTTTTTTGCGGAGCCACAAGGGTCGTTTTATGCAGAGGAGGCTTTTTCTCGGTGGTCATAGCCCAGTAAGTCCACATTCCCCATTCAGACATGCAAGACGCTCGCTCAAACAACTCGGCATAATGACCAAAACACTGGAAGTTCGGCAATTGATACGGGCCTCCTCTGCATAAGGGGGGCATATGTATATAAGCCCCGCATAAGTGGGGGTATCGGATCGCATCGCCTTTCAACGGGCATGTCCTGAGGCGCCACGCTCAAACAGTCACCCATCAGCAGCTGGCAGCCTCTCATCTGACTACCATGAAGCCCCATGCGTGTCTATCTCTCTCACTCCCTTCATCCACAAGCCACATCCCTTTCACTTTTGAATGGCGGGCTGACTGCAGAAATTGCCCCTGTCCACCATGCGCGCTGAATATTTAACTATGAATATGAAATATCTTGGCAAGACTTCAACCACCTTCAAAAGTAGAAGCCCCTCCAACTCCCTCGGTACACACACACACACACACACACACACATCCTCCCAGTACCCCCTCTCATTTTTTATTTTTTATTTTTTGCGCTCATGGATCGATCATCCCAATCCCTGTATGGAGGGATGTCAGGAGAGGAAGTGGTGAATGATCTTCCCCGGTTGGGCACCAAAGTCACCGACTGAAGGCGAAACTCCCGACACTAAAGCTTTGCGGGTGATAAGGTGAGACTCCAGCACGGTGCAGGGCTCTGGTGGAAAGAGGAGACTGACAGAGTGAGGGGAGGGGGGGGGGGGGGGGGGGGGGGGGGACTTCACGGCTCAGGATTCCTGCTTTGGCGGTTTGCCTCCTTTTGCTTTTTTCCCCCCTGTTCGAGGCCCTCCCTCCGTCCTCGCTGAGGAAAGCGGCGCCGACCGCCGATCAATACCGGCGGGAACCAATTTGTTTATGGGGATTTAATTGAGTTAATGCTTAAAAGCAGGACGCTAGCCGGATGTGAAAACCTGGCCTGGGTCAGCTCATTTGGGTCCACGTACCCTGCTAGATGTGGGGCGAAACCGGTTTGGGCACGTTCAAGGCCAGCGATCCTCACCTGGATGGATCCGCAAGGAGGGAGAAGTGCTTTTCTTTGACAGCGTCTTAGCGGTGACTTTCAGAATATTCAAACGGCGGTGCATTTGTTTGACACGTACAGCGTACTCTATGAGAGCAGAAACAGACTTCTTCTCCCTCTTCTTCTTGTTTCCACGCCAGCCGTGTTGCGTTAATGACGCTCATCATCCGCTGCCGTGGAGCGTTGCATTAGCCTAGCAAGCCGATGGTCGGGGATCAAATCTGGCGGCGCCATTGAGATCCAGTCGCAACGGGTCCTAAAGAAGTGGGGGCGAAAGTCAGGTTCAGGTCTTGCACGCAAGATACTGTGTATATTTTTTGCGGTCCCCGCTGACCCTACTGAATTAGGTGGGTCCCTGGGGATCTTGAAACCCCAGCGCCAGCCATGCAAGTTCAAGTCTCAACATCCAAAACCAATTGCCCCCGCTTACAGCCAGCAGCTCACAAATGACGCCATGAAGAAGCCGTCCACATTCATGCTCCTCGGAGGGAGAACTGTTTAGAGTTGGTGTTGAATGGTCTGGTCTGGTTTGCAGTCCTCAGGTCAGCTTGTGCATCTTCAGCCCACGTGGCTGTAGTCAGAAAGCATTTGTCCTGAATTTGATGTGTTACAGCATGAAAAATACAGTAACCCTGGTGTATCGTCATGACCACCTCTTGTCTTACTGTCCTGTCTACTGCATGTCCCTCATCCTCTCTCCTAGCAACATCCTCCACTGTCCCATTGCCCCCCCCCCCCCCCTCCCCGCCTCAAGTCTGGTCTAGGCACCGTGGAGAGGAGGTAATTGGATTTGTTGTCACCTCCACTGGCTGGCAGGCCCGGCCTGTCTGCTCAGCTTAGTGATGAAGACATCAGTGTGACAGGGACCCTGGGAGAGGATCAGCTGGTGTCCTGGATGCCACTAATAAAGCTGTGGTCATGCCACGGCCATGCCGCCACGGCTGCAGCCAGCTGTTACCTCTGCCACCTCTCCTCTAGTGCCAGTGCCCATTCCACAGCTTGGGGAGTATGTGTCGGGGTGGGGGTGGCATGGTGAATAGAGAGTGGGCAGCCTTATTAAAGCAGATGCCAATCCCCCCCCTTCACTCTGTTGGACAGGTCAGAGAAACACTCCCCAAACACCCCTCTGTGGTTCCGGGCAATGCTGGCAACGGACACCAGTGTCCTGGCATTCCCCGTGACGCACTGTGTCGCCAGGCAGCTTATGAAAGCACTGACAGGAGGCCAGCCAAATTCAATGCCTTGTAGTTTAGGCTTCACTGCAGTTGTCCCCTTGTTCACCCCATCAGGGATCAATGGGTTATGTCCTCACTGTCCAGCAAAATACACTCCGCAGTCTTTAGATACTTGCTTGTACAGTTTTGAGAATTAGTGTAGAGTTGGATAAATGTTTTAGCTTTTAGTTACGATGGAAAACAGAAGCAAAAAAATCGAAAGCAGCCATCTTGCATGTCACTGTTTCTGCAAAGCATGTAGTATCATGACAGTATGTGCCATGTCAGAGCATGAATGAGCGCGGGGGATACGAGGCCGACCTGGCACCTGTGGCCCGTAGGATGTGCGACGGAAGCGACGACTGAAGTTTGCCGAAATTTGGATTTCTCGGGTAAACCCAAAGCCGAGCTTCAGCACGTGACTTCACGAAAGCTTTTCTCCAGTCCGCGGTAACGGTTTATTTATTTCAAGAAGATAGAACTCTTTAGCAAACTTTCAAGGTATAGTTATTTGAGGAAGTACACGCGTCTTTCCAAGAGTAAGAAGTCTAGCCGTCCTAGCGGACTGTAGCTACGGCTAGCTGAGGACCTCTAAAGCCCATTAGTGAACAATTAAACCAATTAAACAAACAATTTGCCCTCGCTCCTCGTCTTTATGCTAAGCTAGGCTAACCAGGTTCTCCCTCTGGACGCCGGAGGTGGTCAGCACGAACAAATCTTTTAAAACGAATGCCGAATCGCCAGCCCTCGAACAGGCTGAACATACGGCTGAACTGAAGTCCGGATCAGCGCTGGGCACGTGCCAAATGAAACGAGAGTACGAGCGCGCGGGGGGAGGGACACGCCGCTCTCAAGACCCCCCAGCAAACGCGGTTGATCAAATCAAATCCAATGCGAACCGCTCCAAGAGAACGTCAACGGCCAATACAGAAACGGGGAGCTGTGTGAACGCCGGACGAGCGCTGCATGAGCAATGCAGGTGCCCTTAAGGAAAAACAACAGCGCGGGAGTAGTCTGTCATTATTTCTTTTATTTGCCGCATGTCTTACCTTTTGTCTGCTACTACGAATTGAAATGTGATTAATAAGGAGACCTTTCAGCGTGCGTCTCTTTTCATAAAGCTAGGGAAAGGGCTGCTGTCCATTTAATATCGCGGCTGGTTTATTAGATGCTCAGCGTGCGAGTCCAAAGACGTAAAAGTAACACCGAGAGAGAGTCACTCAACAAATTGGACCATGCGGGTTTTTAAAGTTTGAAGTGAAATTCGGCAAACGGGGGGAACTCGGCAAAAAGCCCTCACAGCAGCCACTGGGACAAAGTCAAAGGTCACCGAACAGGAGCCAGTGGTCGAGGAGGACGCGGACGGAGTTTAGTCATTAGCTGCTGAACAACACAAAACAGTGTCGCTGCCATTCCCTGCTGCTCTGGAGACCTGGAGAGAACACGCTCAGGCAGGCAGGGGAGAGACCCAGATGGAGACGGAGACGGAGACGGCGCTTGGACCCCTCTCAAATTTTCGCAGAGCACAAAATTACACCCGCCGCTATTTTAAGGCTCGTTCCACCAGTTATTGAGAAAAACGGATAATGACAGGTGGCGCGTTGATTATTAACGGCGATTAAGACGCTCTCTGACAGATGACCTGGCATGACTAAGGTGTGGGTGGCCTATATTCCATCCGCACACGCGCACACACACACACACACACACACACACCTCTCCAACACGGTAACCTCAGAGAACATGTTGAGGGTGTCTGCTGAAAGGTTTTCCGTACATATGGCTGTGCAGCTCGGGCTGAAGCGACTTTCCTTTCTGCTCTGCCCGTCCCTCTACATTGTAAATACATGCGCTCCTCTTACATACAATATATGGTTTCCACCATAGACTGTATAAAAAAAATAAAAATAAAAATGGCCGACACCGTCTCCACTTCCTCCCCGCTGTGCAAAAATAAAAGCCAAAATATCCCGGGTGCGAGGTCCCGCCCATACGTCCGCCTGACCCAATCGCAGGGGGGGGGGGGGGGGGTTTGCCCTCAGGGAGTCCATTTGGGAAATGTCACGGAACGCGGAGGCTTTCATACCGAGCCCTGGATTGCACATTCACCTGCGTGAAAACCCAATCACAGGTAGCGCCGCGGCCCCGCTGTCGACTCCCTCAAAGTCATTAAACGGCGGCGGCGAGAAAGCTGAAGAGGAGACGAAATGCAAACAGTTTAAGGAGTTTTCAATAAGCTTTGGGGGGGGGGGGGGGGGGTTGAAAGGAAGCAAATGACAAGTGCACTTTACTTTTTCTTTGTGGTTCATCGTCAGATTGTTTTTAACTGAAGTGATGGCAGAAGACAACTTGCCTTGTCATTTGTGTGAATCTCTAAAATCCTGTAAAGATGGACGACATGACAGCTCCCCAAAAGCTACCCCCCCCCCCCCCGATCTCCACTGCGCAGACTCCAAATGACATCACCAGTGCAGGGAACATGAAGGTCTGGACCACATTTCATGGCGGCCCATCCAAAGGTATAACAGGTGAAGGGTTGCGGCTTTGTTATTTTCCACAAAATTCTGCTTCCGCATTCTACAAGAGTTTCGTGTAAAGAAAGGAACAGAGAACTTGTCAACATGAAAAAGAAAAAAAAAAAGAAAAAGAAAAAGACGGAGTGTAATCTCCTGCAGCCAGAACATCAGACCTTTTTTTTTTTTTTTTTTAAATGTATTTTTTTTTTTTACCTGTGTTCATTTCGGGTGAAGTTCTATAAGTGCGAAGCTCAATTAGGCAGAATTAAAAGTGGCGCTGGCTTTGGGAGAGCATGGCCGGGGGTCTCTGCGGTGGTCTCTCCAGATAATCAGCAGCCCAGGGCCCTCCATGATGACACGGGGGGGGGTGGGGAGTGTTAGCTTTCACACACTGCTGCTGAAGAGAGGGATTAGAAAGTCACACCGCCTGATAAATGCAGGGTAGATGGAGGGAGGAGAGAGAGTGAGAGCAGGTAGGCGGGGTGTTGTAAGGTCAGGGTAGCCAAACACTGACGGAGCCGAAAGGAACCAAACCGTGTAAGACCTAAGTTTAAAAATACCACGTTTAAACCGCAGGTGGCACAGGTTACTGCCTTGGATTGTAAGGGCCAAGGCTGCGTTACCAACCCGGACTAGAGATAGCTCATGGGCCTTTTTGTTTCCTAGCATCGTGGACCAGACCTGGGCCCCCCCCCCGACTCAGGCCACATCCAGATGATATTCAATCTGATCCGGTGGGGGAATAGTCCCACTGTATTGACTGCAGGCCTTGGGTCTGTCTGTCTGTCTGTATGTCACATACGCAAGTGGAGCTGAGTGCACCCACTTTTACTTCTGATTTATGTGGTGCATCATAAAAAAATGTGGGTTTTTTTTTTTGGGGGGTGTGTGCAAATATGGGGAAAATATATGGTATTGCTATTTTTTTTTTCTTTTTTTTCAACGTTTCTTTTGTTGACGTTCTCTCTGTGTGGGTCTGTTTGGCTTGACTGCAGTTGGAATGGGCCTAGGTGTGCCCTGGTGTCTATTCGGACCGGGTCTAGTTGTCCTTGGTTCCCCATTTGGATTGCATCGCTAATTTTATATATATATATTATAAATATATATATATATTTTTTTAGTTTTAAGTCATTACGCTCTCACGGAGTATATTCAGATACAAACTCGTTTAAAGTTTAAACAATGAGGCTCTCTCTTCCTGTCTGCTGTTCTCAGCTCCGAGCCCATTGGTTCCTATTGAAGACGCAGATCTGTAAAAAAAAGAAAAAAACCCAAAACACCTCACATATAGTTTAATTTTTTAGAAAAGGGTTCAGTAATTTCCTAAAACAGCTGATTTTTTTTATCAAAAGTTATTCAAACATTTGTTGGGGACTATTTTCAGCAGCAGATGAATCCACATTTGACAATGATGGAGCTCTATGACCATGATAGGGTTTAGGAAGGGTTTTTGGGGGTGGGTGGGGGTGCCTAGGTGGGTAAATCCTGACATGACTGGGAACTTTTGTTGATTTATCAGCAATTATCAATATCTCAATAGTCACGTCTCGCCTCGCCGTCACCTGTAATTTAAGATTGAGCTGACGTGGCGATGCTCCAAGGAAATCTACAGTCTGTTCCCTTTTTTTTTTTTTTTTTTTTTGTTGTTGTTGTAATTATCGTGAAGTGGAGAATAAAAAAAAAAAAAAAAAAGATGCCAAAATAAAGCGTTTTAAATGGAACGGGATCCACTGCCCGGAGCGCGTTTCGTTCTCAAGGTTCATTCATGGACTCAGTAACTGGTGTGGATTAAGGATGAATATTCTTTCAGTCAAGTCTTGATCCAGTTGGTCCTGAATGCAACACTCGGGCACTTCTCGAAAAAAAAAAAAAAAACACAACCCAGGAAAGCTGGTGTCGACTGCGGGGGAACGCAACCGTGATCTGTGGCTAACAATGTTGAGTGTTTATCTGTTCGGTCTGTTAAAAATCACAGCCCGTTTGCACTGCTGCTGCTGCTGCTGCAAATGTATTTTATGTATTTAATGTGTCGTAGCTGCTCTGTTTTTACAGTATTGTAAAATGCCTGAATGGAATGGAAGCATGGGGCAAAGTTTTCCAATCGTAACCTTCTTCAAATTCAACTATACTGGCATGGGAAACAGACTTTTACATGACCAAAGCAATGAGAAAGAATTGTGATTTTGCTGTCGAATATATATATGTATATATATATATACATATATATATATACACACACACACACACACATAAGTAAAAAAACAACTTAAAATAAAATTGAAACCAAATAATAAAAAAAAATGTGGACTTGCAGTTATAAAAAAATACAAACATTAATCAGTGATCCTATCATATATCACATAGTGATACGGATGAGAAATATGAAAATATGCTTCCTGATTTTTCAGTTTCTCATTATTCCTCCGCAGGCTCAATATCAAACTAGGTCGCAGGTCGAGCTGCTGTGGATGAACTCCGGGCCCTGGAGCCGCACGACGAAGCCAAGGTTTATGTCGAAAAACCAGCCACCAACCAAACCACAGTGCAAAAACAGAGCAATTTAACGAGAGGCGCAAAAATCAGTCTGAAATGGTGATAAAAACAAAACGAAAGCCTGTAGGACCGGTTACCTCGCATAGGATGTCAAATCGGCTCAAACACACTGACGCGAGTGAAAGCCACACGCTGCAGATGTGTGCGCTCTTGTTTTCGCTCTTGTGACTTTTTATTTTGACTTCTTTTTTTTTTTCTAATCGTCTCTCTCGGCGAACCTCAATGTAATTATCAAATCATACCAAATATGTTGATGTTGTAATTACCAAAAAAAAACAAAACAAAAAAAGAAACACACCCCCCCCCAACATGCACAGTAGAAGACACGGGCGCACCCACCTCCCCAAGCCATGACACCAGTCACACACACAGCCATTTTCGTAATTGTTGCAATGAATACTTCGGCTCTGGAATACTACCTGTTATTCCTGTATTTTCCTGTTAAATCTGTGTGTGTGTGTGTGTGTGTGTGTGTGTGTGTGACGCTGCAGTGAAAACTCCAAAGTCGTTTTTAGGACGAAATAAGGTGCCAAATTACAAGAAGCTTGATGAGACAAGTGGCAGTTTTCATACCTTAAAAATTTGCTCGACAATGAAAAAATTACCAAAAAACGTAATTTAGTTGTGTCGAGTTTACGTTAACGTGTTCATCTCTTATTTAAAGATCAGCCGGCTGGATTAATTCTAATGGATTTCTTTTGTGTGTGTGTGTGTGTGTGTGTGTGTGTCTGTCGTCACCCCCCCCCCCCCCCCCAACATGCATTGTCAAAACTTCACAGTCAAACGCCTTAAATACAACGTAGCTTTGTTTCTCACTGATGAACATGAAAACATATTCTCTCTCATCTGACACACACACACACACACACACACACACACACACACACACACACACAGCCTCAGAGAGCAGACATTCGGTATACAACAGTGACATCTTCAGTTGGAGTGACAGAAGGCTGCAGACACACACACACACACACACACACACACACACAGAGATGTGGAGGATTGAGGAACAATAGAAAAGCACCTTAAAGCAGCTGTGTGTGTGTGTGTGTGTGTGTGTGTGTGTGTGTGTGTGTGTGTGAGGGGAATGCTGGTAATTACTGCCATTTATAGAAAGAGGGGAATTAAAGGCTCTCGGAGAACACGCTCAAAGTGCATTCGGTTAACATTCGGTCGAATAACCGAGGCCGACCCTCGCTTTGCCGGAGTTTTCCCCCGACGAGGCGAGCGGCCGATCGGCTCGACGCTCCGGCCGGAAGCGCCGAACGCCAAATGGACGCGCAACTTCCTCGGCTGGGTATTTGAGACGTCGATGCCTTTTTGTGGTGCTGACCGAAATAGTGTCCAAAATAGTGTTTACTGATGACTTGAATCCTAAATTTGTCCAATTTTTTTTAAGACTAGGTTTCATACATTTAGACAGTTTTTATTTTTTATTTTTGCAATGATTTCTTATTTCACTTTGTGCATGTATATATATATATATTTATATATATACTCACAGGTATGCACAGTAGTTTATTTACATAGGCACGTGTTGAGAGAAACTGAAACTGACCCCAGGCCACGCGAGCGTGACTCTTAAGGAGTGACGTGATGTTTGGCGGGAATATTGTGAGAGTATTATCTGTTCATGTCCAAATCATTTAACCCCCCCACCCCCAACTTACCCCGGACGTCTTTCCAAACATCTGCAGGTTTATACACGTATATATAGAGATTTAAAAAAAAAAAACCCACACAGTACACACTCACAGTAATGTGCACACAATGTGTAGATGAACAGTGTTGGAGTTGGGGGGGGGCTTCATAGGAGGAGTTTTACTGAGAAACATGAAGAAACTCCTAAAAGGTTCTCCTTATATTTGCTGTAGAGTGGTACACACTAAATAAAAAATGGGGTTCAAATAAAGTGTTAACCCCCCCCACCACCACCCCCACCCCAACCTCACAGAGCCTCGACACCAGGCTTATGCTAATATTTGGAGTTATTTTGGGGAGGGGGGCATTTAATTAAAGGAAATTCATACCAGCATGAAGGAAAACGTGTCCAAAAAAAAATGTTGCACTGTTCCGACTCAACCAAGAACGGCAGGTTTGTATTATTATTTAACAACAGTGATAAAAAAAAAAAAAAAGTTTTGTTTTGTTGCAGAATTAAGATTTCAAAATGAAAGTTGTTTTTTTTTTTTTTTTGTACATCATGAATATAATCTGCTAAACCTGACAGCAACTTTTTCTTCATTTGCTTGATCCAATAAGTAACAAACGGCGCAATTATCTTTTGTGTAAATTCATATTTTATTTAAAGACTTTTTTCCCCCCCGCCCCCCCCCCCCTGACAGGAGGACAAATTTGGGGTGGTGGTGGTGGTGGTGGTGGTGTTGGGTGGGTGGGCAGAAAGACAAATCCTGGAATTTCATTTGAAAGTGTATCATATGTGAGCCGGTAAAACGTGTTTGGTTTGCAGTGTCGGTGCGGAGTGATGAAAATCAATAACTCCACACACACACACACACACACACACCTCCAAATTTAAAGCACTCGCGTCGTTGATCAGCCTCAACAATATGACTTTAAAAAAAAAAGAAAAAGAAAAAGAAAAAGAAAAAAGAGACACAATACGCCACTCGCATAACACTTGAAACTGGCATCTGAGATGCCATTTACATATATTAGCATATAAAGTAATTGGCACAGATGCCAAGGAAGCAGCCGCAAACAGATTAATTGTCATCGAGCAGTCGTGGTGACATAGTTAAAAAATGAGCTCCTTTTAAGGCGCCAATTATCAGAGAATTTTCCAAAGTAACCTTTTTTTTTTTCCCCCCCACCAGCGACTCCCCTTCCCCACTGTTTGTGTCGTCTCTAACACACACACACACACACACACACGCGCGCGCGCAGTGGAAGACAGACATGTAATATGCATCGTATCAGCATCCTAAATGTATAAATATTGTAAATAGCTGTCTGTCGTCTTTCAAGTTGTGCTCTTTGAAATCAGGCCTGCGCCGTGTGCCCCCCCCCCCACACACACACACACACACACACACTCTGAAAATGAGCACATGTGCCTTTTGTTTAGCCCGAGAACGGGAACAAACGGCGAATTCTTACACACACACACGCTCATTGTGAGAATGTGTAATGAATTTTCACAGAGAGAAAATAAGACCCGCCGTCTGCTGGGGCTTCCATATGCTGTTTTTCTTTCTCTTTTTATGAACGCATTTTAATGCTCCGTGAGCCCCCGGTTTAGGCACAGGTATTGTTATGCTTTGTGTGTGTGTGTGTGTGTGTGTGTGTGTGTGTATAAATGTTAAAAATGAACCGGCACATGTTCGCATTCGACAGAGACTCGTCCTCCTTCCCCTCTCTGTCTTTAGCTTTAGCTCCCGCGCCGATTTCAAGATGGGAGACTTCAACGCTCCAACGTCCACGCGTCCTCTGGCTTTAGCCTGACCCCTGTTGACCCCTCCGTGTGTGTGTGTGTGTGTGTGTGTGTGTGTGTTTTCAGTGGTCCCTTCCCGAATCCAATGTCTTATAAGACACCGGAGCCGTCGCTTCTTCCCCCCCCCCAGCTAATAATACTTGGATAGCGACTCCATTTGTAAAGGCTTGTTGTTCTGGAATGCAGAGCTGACAAATGAGCCGGTTTGAGACCTCGGAGGGCTTTAAAAAACGCTCGTTTACCGGCAGCCATCTTAACTAATGTTGAGAGAGAGAGAGAGAGAGAGAGAGAAAGCCCCCACATGGAAACATCAGCCGAGGAGGAAAGGGGGCAGAGTTTTCAAATCAGAAACCCCCCCCCCACCCCCCAATCCCAAACGTCTTGTAGCCGAAATTAGGGGTCCGACTTTGGCCACAGCTGTAGAACACTTGACCCGGCGTTCCCAAGAACATTTTTCATGTATTTAACAAGCTGATAAGACGCCTCAACTAAAGTATGACGTCCACGATTAATATTCAAATATGTGACAGTTTTGTGTGTGTGTGTGTGTGGGGGGGGCGTTTACCAGCGTGTCCCTTTGCTTACTGTGGATTGTATCTATTCAAGTACTGTAATTAAGCACTATTTTAAGGTACTTGTACTTTCACATTTCCATTTTGTGCTACTTTAAACTTCCATCTCGACTAAATTTCAGGGGCAAATGTTGCCCTTTTCACTGCGCCACATTTAGTTACTATAGTTACCCTGCGTGCCCTGTGAAACTCATGTCTACCAACTATACCACAGCACATTTTTACGATAATAATATAGTATTTTACTGAAGTAAAAAAGATCTTCCGTCACCTGTTCATTGGCGGAGGTGTACTGTGCTTATTATGGTGTCTTTTTTTTTTGTTGCATCGGTCCGGGGACAGTGGAAATGAACCTTCTAGACTGGCTCTCGTCCGTCTCTAGTGAAATAAAATGAATAAAAAAAATAAAAAAAAGACAAAGAAATAAGCCTGTTTGAAACATGAAACGACACACTCGTGAGGGTTTTTTTTTTTTTTAGAGGCTCGGGGCTACGGAGCCGCGGACAGGAAGTGCCGAGAGGCGGACTGACGCGCGGTTGGTTTGTTTGTGGAGTCTTTGTTGACAGTTAAGAGAAATGCGGTGCAACGCCAGAGCTTCTTTTTGGTTCTTGACCCAAACGTGAGGCGATAGATACGCCGTCATTCATCGTCATCCATCATCATCATCATCGTCGGCGTCTCGCGACGCCCTTGTAGGACCCCCGACCCTCAGGTTGGTAACTGCTGGTCCTAAGGACATTTTTTCTTTTAAGGCTACATCATTTCTACACTGAGAACTAGCACTTTGAGTATTAGCCATCAAAGATGTCCATCAGCCCCGGTTGAACTATAATAATAGAAAACACACACACACACACACACACACCAGTCAGTCAAATGGAGCCCTTGACACTCACATTAAAATTTTTTGACAGGGCAGAAAAATGGAGGACAATGTGAAGAAAGAAGTAATTGAGTCCCCCCCCCCCCCCCCCCCCCCTTTGGCACCAAGTCGGGAAACAAGAGTTTGTTTGGTTTTCTAGAACTGACAGAAGGTGTAGAAGTGTGTGTGTGTGTGTGTGTCATTTTGAGCCTGTATTCCGCACTGATGTTGCAGAAGCAGCCGCCGAAATTGTTCACACACACACACACACACACACACAGTGCTTTTTTTTGCCCATGCACAAGCACCTTTTGCATTTCTACACTTATGCGCATGTGTACTTGTAAATATGTGTGTGTGTGTGTGTGTGCGCGCGCGCTCCCATGTGTGTTTATATTCCTTAATGACTTTCTAATTCAGGGCCAGCAGGAACCTGCCTTTATCTCTATTAGTTTAGTAGCCGGGCAAACAAAGAGAGTCTGTGGCCGTGGCACCAAGCCAGAGGAAGACTCAGCCGTAAAAAGCACTTGTCCATCTGCGTCTCCTCCTCCTCCTCCTCCTCCTCCTCCTCCCACACGCTCTTATTTCTCCTCTCTGGGTGTGAAACACTCTCCGCCTCTCTGTCGGTAAAAAAAAACAAAAAAAAAAAACAAAACATCTTGATTCCAGGCTCAGCAGTCCGCTTACTCGCTCAATCTAGAGGTATTGATTGTTCCACTTTCCGATCAAGTGCAAAAAAAAAAAAAAAAAAGAAGGTAGCGTGGATTGTCGGGTGTATTTGTGAAGTCGGTAAATTAGTCTTGCTTTGCTGAAAGTCTGGCACCTCTATTCCATGTAGTAAAAAAAAAAAAAAAAATGTATCAAGGCGTGACATTCCCGCGAGACTTGCGGCGACTTTACACGTCGAAAATGTACAAGAAGGAATCGGGTAGTGAAAAGGCGCTTCTTGATGCAAAAGCTGATGATGTGTTTTCTAGGGGTGGAGGGGGTGTGGGGGGGGGGGGGGGGGGGGGGGACTCTGGGCCTCATGCAGCAGCATTCTCTTACATTTCCTCTTAAGAGAAGAAGAACTTCAGCAGCTGTACTCTGAACAAAGTGATGGTGACTTTTCTTTTCTTTTTCCCCCAGAGCGTCAACACTGGCGTTACCGGAACATTGCATAAACACTGCATTGCCCGAGCCCAAGCGCTTTCGTAAGTCTTAACTGGGATCAGCGGGTCCAATATCGTTTCTTTAATAATCCGATCATCACAATGACATATAATGCTCTAAACTTAAACTTAAAACACTTTTACGTCGCGGGCCGCCTAAGAGACGAGGAGCAAAAATGAGGAAACATCGGTGATATATATGCATAGTGTGTCAGGTTGGAGGTTATAAAGTGTTTTGAGTGTTTGCTTCCTGTTCAACCTTCACTTCAACAGCAGCGGCTGCGCTTCAGGCACACTTCCCTCCATCTAGCCCGGGAGCTGAGATCCAGGAACCGCAAAGACCCCCCCCCCCCCCCCCCCCCCCCGAGTGTCTGTGGTCGCTTCTTTCACGAAGGTGCGCATATGTCGAGTATGAGGCAACGTAACGTACTTTTGGGTCGCGTGATTCAGCAGACTCAACTTAGGCCACGACGCCAAAGCTTAGCCCGCAGCTCAGCAAGTGTGGGGGGGGGGGGGGGGTAAGCTTAGTGAGTGAGTGTGTGTGTGTGTGTGTGTGTGTCTGAGGTTTTGTGGTCAGCCACTGGTGTTTACCAGCGTACCTGTGTGTCTGCTGGTGTGAATCAGCTGCATCCTGGGTTTGTCTTGTGAGCTCCCAGATACCCAGCAGCATGTGTGTGTGTGTGGGTGTGTGTGAGTGTGTGTGTGTGTGTGTCTCTTTTGACCCCTTTGGCTCTTGTGTATGGTGTCATTGGCATCCCTCTTTTTCTCTCTCTCTCTCCAGAAGGCAGTGGCTGTGAACTCTGACCACCCCCACACACACACACACACACACTACCAATATACACACACACACACAAACCTCTTCCACCAGCAGAAGGCTGCAATGCTGTTCTCCACATGCCTGCCTCTCACCCATCCAGCCCCACCACCTCCTCCACCACCTCACCTATCCCCGGTGTTGGCAAAGGCATCTGGGTGTGGGTGTGTGTGTGTGTGTGTGTGTGTGTCAGGCGGGCTGCTGCGTGGTGAGCGTGCCCCCTGTCATTCACGCAGAGCAGCCCTGTCCAACTGTCACTTCCTGACAGGCCGATAATCAATCTCTTTATTAACTGCTCTGCTGCAGACCGCCGCCACTGAGGGGAGGGGAGGAGGGGAGGGGGGGGGGTGAACAGAAAGGAGGGAGGGAGGAGAAAAGAGAAGCGCATGCTGCAGCTTAGAAAGTTCAGTTTGTTTTTTTTTGTCAAGGAAAAAGGTTCATTTTGAAGGCAGCCGGCGTGCTTTGAAAAACTTTGATTTTGGAAGGCTACCTCTCACTCAATGACACGAAAGCAGATTTAATTATTATTATTATTATTATTATTATTAATGACAGGAAGGGAGCCCCCACAGAGGTCGCAGAATAAACTGGAGGGGTGACGAGAGGACTTTTTAGCTTTCGTTTTCTTCTTCTTCTTCTTCTTCTTCCAAAAAGAATTCAAATCAAACTATTTGAGTGGGTCACACATAGACAGCTTCATTTTAAGGCTACACAAGCCAGAAAAAGGTTCGGGATAACCACTGGGATACGAAATCGATGTGTACATAATTAAAAGCAAAAAAAGACACTTGTTTCTTTGGTTTTGCAAACTGTGGTCCCTCTAATGGCCACTACTCTACGAAACCGCCAGGTCTGGGTGCTGTATAAATACTGTGAAAGCATCAAAAGTCCGCGGAGAAAAACGCTTCTGCATTTCAATATTATATGAGCGGAAAAGGGACAGATGGTGGCATCATCTGACACAGTGACCACGTCGAAAGGCAAAAGGCGAAATATGATGGCGACTGAGATAGTTACGACAGTTGTTCCCTGGACGACGGCTGCATTTTAAAGACTCCAGGTTCAAGGTCTTTGGACCATTCAACCCTCTATGAAACCCTCTATATTTGACGTCTAAACGGTTCCTCCTTTTGCTAATCCCGGTGTGTGTGTGTGTGTGTGTGTGTGTGTGTCAACCACAGGACGAGTTCCTGACGGAGACCCGGGCGAGGCTGCAGGCCGAGGTCGCCCGGCGCTGCCTCACCAACGCCAACCGCTCCCACCTCGCCGCGGGAGACCCCTGAGACGTCACCCCGCCGGAGGAGCCGACAGCAGGGAAAATGGGTTAACCTTGTACAGAAACCATCCATGGATTCAGTCGCACAGGCGCCGTCTCCCAGTGTCCCAGAACCCAAACAGCTGACTCGCAGATATATATATGGGAATAATGATTCTCTCGCAAATAATGATGACCATAAAACTCCAAATCCGGGTAATAAAGGCGGAGCAGAGCTCCCTAATGAAACGCCCGCCTCCCCGCTGCTTCCCGCCTAATGTTCCCGCCGAGCCGCTCGCCACTTTCCATAAAGCAATTTTGCAAGCCCACTTCAAACGTGAATCACCTAGAATTGAAGAGAACACCCCACCCTTCTGAACCCCCCCCCCCCCCCCCCCCCCCCCCACAACACTCACACTAGAGCTCTGTGTGTGTGTGTGTGTGTGTGTGTGTGTGTGTGTGTCTGCATCGCAAATCCCTGTTTGCTTGTGTTCCATCATCACTTAATGTTCACAGTGATGCATTGCGGGACACTCCTCAGAGGTGTGTGTGTGTGTGTGTGTGTGTGTGTGTGTGTGTGTGTGTGTGTGTCTGTGTCGGGATGTAGCGTCATTACTCTGACATTGGTAGCAGCCACGGACCCAGCCAAGTTCCATCTGCATTAATCAGCTGACGTTCAGCAGCAAACACAACGTGCAACAATCGAGCACAGTGCGTACAGCAACAGTCAACCAGCGTCCACTGCTACTAAGAGAAGGCTGGGTTGTCCCCACGCACAAGGACGCTTCACGGGCTGTTTCCGCCGGTTCGGCGCTCGATGTTGCCCGTCGAACAAAACTATAGGCCTCTCGGAACGCAGACGACACAGCGTCTGAACTTGCAGTCCTCCAGAGTTGAACACAGTCGCAGTCGGAATTCGCAGTTGTGCTCGGGAAAGGACACTTAAACACAACTCGACACCCGTTATCTGCCTGTTACCTGATATTTACAATAAAATCTCATATCACACACTACGCTGCCTCTGTTCACTTCCATCTGTATAACTTACGTGCAATATATGTGCGGTGTTAAAGGCCCCATGTTGTAGAAAGTGAGATCTCCATGTCTTGTTTGACTATAAAGCAGGTCTGGGTGCTGCATAAATACTGGGAAAGTATCCCTCGCACACAGCCCGTGTTCAGACACTGCGCCTTTAAACCAGCCGTCAGGACTTCCGTAAGGTTGTGATGTCACAACTATAGCGTCAACGCCCCAGCAGGTCATCTGCTCCAGCTCTGCTCAGGAACTACTCTTCAAGTGTTTGGAGGTTGTTCAGTTTGTCTAAAACGGCTTCTTTCAGACAGAGGGGGGGGGGGGGGGGGGGGGCTGAGGGGGCTGCAGGAAGGGCCAGGAGGAGATACATAAGGACTTTTTTCAACTGTGAATCATGCAGAGCTGCTCCAGTGGAGTCCCAGAGTAAAAACATAGAGCCGGAAATGAGCACAATATGGGGTCTTTAAAGTTTGGTGTCTGGTCTCTGACCTCATCACTCCCCACAAGGAAACACCAAGTAAAGCAAAGCAGGGTAATAATGGTAATAATGCTAATGACTCTGATAACTAGGGTGCTGTGGAGTCAAAGCCTACAAGTGGATGCTGGAGGTGGAGGTGGGGCTTTTGACCCTCACAAGATGATTAAACGCAAGACGAAAGCAGGAAAAAAAACAAAACATTTTGCTATACAAAGTGATGCTTGGATTCTCAGCCTTCTCTGACGTCGACGTTTTAAAGGGTCACATGCCAAATAGGTTTGGAACCACTGAAGGAAACCGGTCTGTTTTTTTGTGTTACACAAGAACAAAGAGTTGCGAAACGTGATGAAAAAGTCGCCAAATAATGAGGTAAACAAATGTAAAAGTAATCCCTGTGAGCCAACCGCCGGGTCTATCTGACGTCAGAGAGGCACGGACGTCCTTATATGGTATCTCTGCTCCAGGCACAGACCCGATGTTTATGTTTATTTCAACGCTGCTTAGTAACGTTAGGTTTACGGTTTTTGGACTTCCGGAACTTGGCTGACCAATCAGAAGAAAGTGGGCTTTTAGGGAGGAGGGGGGAGGGGCTTAAAGAGACAGGAGCTCAAACGGCTTGTTTCAGACAGAGGGCGAACTGAGGGGGCTGCCTGAAGGGCCAGAACAAGAAAAAACAGGACTTTTCTGAACTGTGAATCATGCCAAGCTGCTCCAGTGAAATCACAAAATGAAAATTTAGAGCTGGAAATGTGCATAATAGGTCCCCTTTAAGGAGTGCTTGCAACTATTGGAATATATTGTATAACATCACCTGTGTTTTATTTGCTACTTTATGGCAAACAACTCACCACAAGGCTCAAAACTGTGCGCGCCACAGTTTCCGAGAAGTCGTGAGACAACTTTATTAATTCATTTGCAGGCCCGAGTTAAGCTCAAATGAGGCTCAGAACTTGTACAAAGCCAGCTGCCGTACCAGATGTAGTAACCTGATAATAACTGCACTACCGACAGACAGTGAGAGTTAGCTGTACCTGCAGCCCCCTGCAAGATCTGTACTCCCCCGCTATGGTCTGAAGGCTGCAGGGCATCAAGCGAAGTTGTGAGCAGATGAAGTAGACCTGCGCGCTGTGATCCGCGGCGCTGGATGTGACAGTATCAGTTTCATCACTCCCGCGACGTGAACACATCCAGCAGCCTGCGCCACCTCCCCTCCACCAACACCACCGCTGCTGAGCGATCCAGTGATTGACGGATGAGATCAGACGAGTGGATTTAGCAGGGGAGATCTCTGCCTTCCCTCCGTGGGATCTGAGATTCACACCCAGTGCGCCCGTACATAACCCCCCCCCGCCCCCCATCCATGCCCACGCACACACACACACACATAGACAATCCACACACCCTCCCAGATGACACTCCACTGTTCCCAAGCCAGAGTGGGAGGTAGGTGTGATTTTTCTGTGTGTGTGTGTGTGTGTGTAAGCAGACTGACAGCAGCATGTGGCTGGCCCCCGCCCCCCACCCCCAACTTCACCTGATGTTTCAGCTCCTTGTCTTCATCCACCTCCACCTCCTCTTCGACCTCCTCCATCATCACCCATGTGGGCATGGCGGCTTCCCAACCTCCCTCTCCTCCAGCCAAAGCGGCCCCAGGACTGGTTTCAAGCCTAAGCCCCACTCATTGGACCCCCCCCCCCCTCCTCCCCCCTCCTCCTCCCTCCTCCTCCACCGACCCTCCCTGAAGCCAGGGCAATCTGAACCACATCCAGTCCTGATGGCAAAGGCAGAGGAGGCAGATGCCTGGGCAGTGGGAGTAGGGCAGCGTCCATGACAGGACCGGGCCTACTTTATCATAGTTAGGAAGGTGTGAGGGCAAGGCATGAATATCAGCACACACACACACACACACACAAAATGCACAATAAAGCAACCTGTGTCCTTATATACTATATATATATATATATATATATCTATATATATATATATAGATATAGACTACGGTATCAGCATCACACTACAGTATGATACTTGAATGAAAACATTGGCAGGATGAGTCTTCTGCGAAGTCAAACAAAGTTACGCACTGTTTTCTGCCAGGGCAGCTGGCTAAGCTAACTTGCAAACAATGCCTGAAATGTACTTGCGAACGTCCACCTTGCTAAAGCGAATGCAGTCTAATCCAACAGTCCAAAGTGGAGCCAAAACGTCCCCTTGGGTCATAAGCCCCGCCCCCTCCATGTTAGCGGATGGGACATGGGCCAAACAATTTTTTAAATTAAAATAAAAAATAAAAAATTATTTGATGCTATAAAAACGGGGTGAAACGAAAATGACTTGACTGCGGTGCTAGCAATTTTGTCTGCGTTAGCAAGCGTGGACTTTGTGTTGGGCTCCATTTCTAAGCTAACGTCAGCTAGTGTTGCACACTGTTTTGCGCTGTAGGGGAGCTGAAGACCCTTTGGATTTCCCCGGAAAAGTCGTCCTGAGTCCTTTGCGTAGAAATCAGTCCACGGGCTCTTACAGGCAACTGAGAAAGTCGGGGAGGGTCCCATTTTTATAAGTGACGTTACATATAGTACCTTTAATGGCAATCTGCTAAGTAGTATATTTCATTTGCACAAGTGGGAATTTTGACCTGCTGGTCGTGCTAGAGGAAAGGCGACGGCCAACCAAAAAACAGGTTTTATCCTCATGGGACCAAGAAATTTAAGTGGGAATCGGGCCATTATCTTTCAAGATGCCACATCATGATGAAGGGGGGGGTGGGGGTTGGCCTGATGGTGACCTTCTGGGAACCATGAATATCCATCAGTATCATGCCTATGTGCGGACAAACTGCTAGTAGCAACACGTTTTTGAGATCATACCGCTTTATGTCATTTATACACGATGTATGACCCCACAAAGTATTTTGGGAACACAACATAGTGTTCCTACAACTTTGCTTGGAAAGACAGACTAGGCCGTTGGAAGCGAGCGCACGGTACGTCGTCTCCTCCTTTGTCCCGCGGAGGGATGATGATGATGATGAGGTGAAGTTTTCCTCAGCACTGATGGAAAGAATAGGTCAGCGCTGGCTGTAATCATTCATCGCCGTCTGACATTATGACTGAGCAATTAGGCAGGACAGTTGTGTACTTTACTAATGAACAATGGTTGAACGAAGCCTCCCTCAACGCTCCCATCCATCACCCGGAAACATCCCCGACTTCTCCAAGCTCACACACAAACACACACACACACACCCACCGCTGGCTTCCTAAAACATGAGCATCCACCTCACACACACACACACACGTCCTGCTGTTGCCGGGCTGTTGGAGGTGTTTCCACCGGTTTGATGAGTTTCTGGCCGATGCTCTCAGCCTCCCTGCTGAATGTGTGGCTGCCTCTCCTCCTCCTCCTTTCGTCTTTCCCCCTTGTCAACACAATCCCTCCATCCATCCGTCCTGAGGCCCGGGCCCGGCGGGGGCCACTCCGCCCCTCGCAGCGTCCTCTGGGTGCTCTCTGCTTCTCCTCTGGTTCCCCTCCCACTGCACACACGCATACACACACGCGCGTTTGTCTTTGGACACCAGTGAGGACCCTTGATTTATTACATCGGTTCTCTAAACCCACACCCTGTTCCACAGTTCTATATGAGGCCGAGTTATCAACCCTAAACCCAAGTCTTCTGTAAGTCCATCGTGCTCAGCTAAAGCTAATACTTGTGCGTCTATTTGGCTTTGGTTTACATGTAGTTAGATAGCTAGATAGCTTGAAGATGTGAAATATAGCAATACTAAAACCCTAAAGCCCCATCAACAGCCAGTATTTCTCTAAATACGGCAATACCCATTCAGAGCGCGCACAATGCAGGCGTACTTTAAGCTCTGTGACTGGTGTTTCAGATTGAAATGCACCTTAGGAGTTGCGGTTACCTCCTACACAGGTTTTTACCTTTGACTTTTTTTTCTTTTTTTCCCCAAAGAACCAGGAGTTGTTCATGTGCTGATGCTTCAGCCAGTAGTTCCGCGTCCATCCAAGAACTGCCAAATGTCAACCATCAAGACTTTTACTTCCAGGGCCTTAGATACCAGCAGTAACTCCTCCCCAATGTAACCACACTGACTGCATGCTAACATCTGCTAATTAGCAGTAAACTCAAAATACAGCCGAGGCTGATGGGAGTGCCATTAGAGTTCTGCAGGTATTTGGTCACAAACCAGAGTCATTACAATTCCTCCTGAGGGAAACATTTATGGTGATCTATCCAACAGTTTTCAGGACATTTTAGTCTGAACTAAAGATAGACCAACAAACGGGGACATCCTCTGGGGAGCGTGAATGATCGCTACATTAGATATTCTTTGTGTAAAACCTTTTTCTTTTCTTTTTTTTTAATCCACAGCAACTTTCATGGACAGTGTTGATCGAGGGGACAATTTGACCTGAATGTGGCACTTGAAAAAAGGGGGGACCATAAGTATCTATACGACAGAGATGAATGTATCGCAGCCTGCGCTGAATTGGTTGCTGAAGACATTCGGCTTTGATAAAAGCCAAGAGGCTGCTGGTACTAATTAGTGGAGAAGAGGAAGCAGACTGCTCCTCTTCCTCTCTCGAGCTGGCCTGCTTGTTGGAATGACACGTGCCCATTCATTACTGGGGGAAATTGGGAGTGAAGAGGAGGAGAAGGAGGAGGAGGAGGAGGAGGAGGAGGGGGGGGCCGCTTCTCGCAGGGCTCTTGCGGCTGCGCCAACTCTCGGGGAAACAGACGACAGGAGTGGAAAGCGGGGAGCAGGCGAGTCGAGGCTCCGGTGTGTCAACTCAAAAAGAAATCCCACAGTCTGTTGGTTTAATGATGACGGAGCTGAAGAGTCTTCACAGGAAGTGACGCAGTGGGGGGGGGGCGACTGTTGAACAACTGCAAGAGAGGATGTATCGAGAGGCTATGAAGAAAGATATAAGCGTGCAACTGCCACCAGGCCCAGATGCTCAGGGGCCCCATATATATGTATATATATATATATATATGTCTCTATCAAAGTGAATTTCAAGCAATATTGGTCACAGAAATAAGGAAATGCAAATGATATATTTTACAGTATGTGTTCATGTTTAGTGACATGAACGTGTCACTTTAACGAAAAGGAAAGATGTTGAAGCCATCATAGAACTTGGCATTTCCTGCATTGACAAAGCCGCCAGAGAGCTTTGCACAGGAGCTGCTGCAAGGAGGAAATCAAGTTCTACAACCCTGGGGGGGGCTTATTAACCATTATTAACTACCCTACTCCTAACTGTGAGGGGCATGGAGGGAGAGACAGGAGCAAAGATACTGTGTGTGGCGAAAGGGACAGGTGCATGCTGGTTACTGTAGTCATGACATAATAACACATATTTTTGAGATTACACTTTCCAAGGATATCATCGTGTCCATTGCTGATCCACTCCTTCTGACCGCAGAACTTGCCTGAGAATCATCACGTTTTTGAAGCTCCCTTCAGTATCGAAGCCATCCAGTTATAGTTGTCTGCACCGCGAACAGGAGCCGCTAACAGCCGATTCGGCCACTTTTAATGGAGACAGTTCGACAGAATATAAACAAATATAGGCTGAACAAATGGCGGGTGCACTTGTCTTGATTATGCCCAAGGTGTCAAGAGTTCGAAAACCCCTGTGCATACACAATCTACAGAGAGATGGCGGTGTTCGGAGGGGGGGGGGGGGGGGGTGCCAATAGAGACACAAACTCATATTAGCCCCTGGCTCCAGAGGGGCAGTGTATTCTCAAGTGAAGGCTCTCAAAAGCATTCATTTGATCGTCATGGCCATCCCTTCTCACCTCCTCAGGCTGCCATCCCGAGAAAAGCGAAGCGTTGCTGCTGCTCCTTGACACCTGCCGCGGCGCCGCGTGGCCGCGTCTGATACATTTACATTAAAAGGCGGCCGAATCTGCCTTGCACCACCTTTAATCAATGAAAGCTGCTTTTGTGGGCCTTCGTGGAGAGCGAGTGGAGGCCGAAGATAGATATTGGCAGAAAAGAGAAATGTGTCGTCCTCTCCAATCGAGGGGTGTGTGTGTGTGTGTGTGTGTGGGTAATGGTATTCAAAAGGAGACCCCCTGCCGAGATGCAAGGCAAACTGTTCCTAAGCAACAAAACACATTTTCCCTCCGAGTGCTCAGAACGAGGCCGATAGCGGGCTTTTTTTTTTTTTTTTAGGGGAGGTGTGTGTTGGGTTCCCCTGACGACTTAAACCAGCAGTCTGATGTGTGTGTCGTTCCGTCTGTCTCTACAGAGAGCGTGTCTTTGTCTACGCGGGCATGAGTTTGGAGTTTTTAAGTCTGCGTAGGTGTGTGTTGTCAGCGCTTGTCTGTCGGTTCTGTATGTGTGAGCATGTGTGTGTGTGTCTCATCCCTCCATGGATTAAGGGGTGTTAGGGAACAGTGACCAGCATCAGTGAGAGTGGATTCAGCCCAGATGCCGCCGCACACTCAAGACACACACACACACACACGGCTTACTGCAGCTGACGGCTTGTATGGGGTATGGTGGAGGAACACATATCATCTGAAGCCAAATGCTAAAGGTTGTCACTGCCATGTGATTTGGTCTCTCTCTCACACACACACACACACACACACACACACACACACACACACACACACACACACACACACACACACACACACACACACACACACACACACACACACACACACACACACACACACACACACCTTCATGGCAACAAGTCAGCTCATTAATATCGAACAACAGACAACGATCCCATATTCCACCACAGTTCTCCTGTTAAGTCATTGCGGAGTTCATTTGAGGAGAAAAGCTGCTGAATTTAATAGACGGCGACCACAAAATGCTGAGTATGTTTGAGGTGGGGGTAATACAACCTCCATGTTATTCTTTTTTTTTCTTTTTTTTTTTCATAACAGCTTGCTCCGGCTCCTCTCCCACAGGGGAATTGTACGAAAAAGGGGCCACGACATGGCAAAACATTAACAACGGAATAAAGACAAATATACAGTATGACACACCTGATACACACACACACACACACACACACACAGGGAAATACAACCTACATAAAATAATAAACAGAATAAAATAAATACACAATTTATACCACAGAAGAAGAAATGAAGGAGGAGGGGCTCGGAACTTCAACATACAGTATGTACATTCTGGAGTTTGGAGGTCCTCCCAGCCAAAAGGTAAACTGTAACCAGATTGATTTTGTACAACTGTAACAAAAGACAAGGTACATATGACCCCCCGTTACATTAAAGCAGACATGGAGGACACATGCAGTCGGCTCGTACCATCCAGGCTTCCGGTTCCACGCAGCCATGAAGCTCCGAGCTGCACACGCGGATGCCCACGCTTGGCCCTCGTGAACCCTCACGCCTCTGCAGATTATTTAAAGGTAAATATGCGTGAAATTCAGCGATTCAAACGGGTATTTATAGCGAGTTAATATATTGCATTTTCCATAAAGTGGAGGGGGGGGGAATTCGCAAGTGATACAAATATAAAATCCTGAAATAGGCGGCATGGTGGCGCAGTGGTTAGCACTGTCGCACGGGAGGTAGAGCAGAACATCGGCCGCCATCGGTGTGCGAATGGGTGAACGAGACTTGAACCGTGGAGGTTGAAAAGCTACATAAGTGAGACCATTTACCATTTCATTTTTAATCCTGACATCCTGCCATTTGGTCCCTAGTATAGGAACCAACACTGGATCCTACATTTCCCATAATGCAACCAAAGAAAAGAAGAACGTCTCCACCTCATCTTCTCAGCTTGGACTGACGAAGATCATCAGAAGTTCCAGATCAGATCCAGAAGATTCATTCTCTCAACAAGCAGTGGCGAGTGTTTTTGTTAGACCCCTCCCTGCATGGTAAACGCTCCCCAGCTTCCTGTCATGAACGTGGTCTTCTCCGAGCCACAGAACGCGGTACACACCTGTTTTCACAGTAACGCCCCCCTTGTGACCTATATGTGGAAAATTGGCGGTGTGCCCCCCTTTTTTCGGGCCTTGCACATAGGTTGTAAAGGGATGATTAAATCACTTTAAGCTGCAGGAGTAGGAGATGTTCGTCTGCTGATATGTGCTGCTGAACGGTGACACAGTGCTGGAGTCAGTTAATGAAAGCTTCGTGTTAACTGTCCTCGTTTTCTGTTTCAGTGGAATACTGTATGGAACAAGCAAACTGCACTGGGTTGTCATCATGAGCACTGACACCCGTCATGACTAAAGAGACAGAAGGCCGAGGTTCAGCGTGGACGGACGCCGTCGTACATCCTAAACTTGACATTTATTTAAAAGAAAAAAAAAAAACCTTTTATCACAGATCATCGAAACAATAAGAACAGAGAAATCCCACAGCCGGCACCTTTTTTTTAATAGATAAGCTGAGGCTGCCACCTAGTGGTGCAACGCTGGTAGTAAAACACTTGGGAGGGAGACAATGTTTCAGCTCCTGGCATTAAACCAAACCAGACCTATCCAAACACATAACCCAGACCAAGATTGAGGGGGGGGGGGTGGGCTTTGCTGAGGTCTAAGCCCAAAGGTCAAGGGTCATCTGGTCATCTGTGACTTGGAACATCCTTGGAACACAGGCCTATTTATTGCAACAGGTGCTGTCACTGTCTATTTACAGCCAATTATCAAGCGGAAACTCCACTATTTCCCAGCCATCAAAATATCATCTTTGAATACGTAACTGCTGTCGAAGCTGCATTTTGGTTGCCTGGTCATTTGGTTGCAATTGATTCATATTGAATGAAAGCCGTTGAATAAATAGAGCACCAACATCGTAACCTTTATTTAAGTAAAAGTACCGACACAACGATGTAATGACACTCCATTACAAGTAAAAGTGCTGCGTTCAAAAATTTTACTCGAGTAAAAGCACATAAGTGTTCAATGCATAAGCAGCATTTGACTGTTGTTGCTGACCCAGGTGCAGCCAGTTTGAACTACTTCATGGACAGTTAGCTAGTTTAATCCAAGGAAAGAAGAAAATCAAAGTTCTGCCACACAGGTTTGTCTCTATCTTTTCAGAATGTTTCTCTAATTTTAATGGCTTTTGGTGAAATATTGGATAATTTTACCTCTTGGGTGGGGGGGTGGGGGGGGGGTTAGCTCAAGCTGTTATTTAAATGAAACCGTATGAGAATGTATGAGGGGTGATGTCTCGAACACCTCAGAGGCATATCTGCTGAAACGAGAGGTAATGAACTGCAGCTGCTGCTGAAGCTGACCATGCACTCATCGCGGCTTCATCAGGTTGACGTGCTTGGATGGTGCGTTCAAGTCCACTCCCAAAGAGTGAAAGCGAAACCAGAGTTGCTGCTGTGTGCACTTCTCTGCGGGGAGACGTGACTCTCACACCCTGGCCACTTTATTCTCTCGCAATCAAATGTCACTGCACGATCTTCAGACTGCTGCACTACGACAGGTAATGGAATACTTGAGAACATCGTGTTTACCATGTTTACTGTCAGAATCTGTGTGTTTCACTTTCAGGAAGCCCTCCGTGTTGTGTTTGTACCTGGGACTCACAGATGGCGCCGCCAAATTGTCTCCCCAAATGAACTCAACTAATTTCCCCGCGTGGTGATTTAGTACGTACAATGAAATAATTTGGTGTTCCGTCGCAACCAATTATGTACACTTTGGAGTCGCGAGTGGCAACATGAGAGAGACACAAATTAGTTACCATTTGTAACATTTATTCTTCCTGGATATCGGAAGCCAAATCAAAGCAATTATGACCCGAGCGTGCCTACTTTGGAGTTTACCAAGTTCATTACGCAAATTAACTTCCTAATTGGCTTTTGGCTTCGTACGCACCTTCATCCAATTTTTTAGGGTGCTTTTAAGTAATGGCCGGCACACAGGAGCCCAAACAAAGCTGTGTGAAAAATACAACAGGGGCAGGAGAATGGGCCACTTACAAATCAGGCCTAATCAAAATCCCAGCATGAACCGAGGGACACTTGGCAGGTGATGGCTGAAAAGTCTCAGGGAGGTTTTCTTCTATTACAGATTCCGCATGTAATTTCAGCTTCGGTCTATAATATACTGAAGAGCTCAGGAGTATTAGGAGGGGGAAAAAAATGTATTTTATTTCAGTTCTTTTTGTTTTGGTTTCAAACCAGCAACCGAAAGAAATGACCTCTTACTGTCAGTAGTTGAAGGGGTTGTTCTTTAGCAGGTACTCCGCCTGGAACGAGAAAAATCAAAAGAGACGATCGTCGTCAAAGTCTAGACGAAGTGAAGTCAGACGCTAAGCAGCAGAGAAATAACCGGCCTCGAGTGTCATACCAGGAAGTCCACAGGGTCCTGTGGTCGGGCGGTGCAGCATTCGATCAGGCCCTGGGTCAGAGTGGGCATGACGTGCTCGGTCAGGTAGTTCCTCAAAGGGACCGAGTGGGCCTCCAGCAGCTCCTCCTCCTGCTGCCTAGTCTCCTCCAAACGCTTGGTCTGACACACACACACACACACACACACACACACGTATCAATCATGATATTCCAACATATCAAACACAACTAGCTATCGAACCATAACGCCATAAGACTTAAAGAGGAGCTATTCTGCTCATTTTCAGCTCTATATCTTAAATCTGGGACTCCGCTAGAGCAACTTTGCATGATTCACAGCATCAAGTAAGTCCTTATTCATCTTATTGTGGCCCTTCATGCGGCCCTTCAGTTCACCTTCTGTCTGACACAAGCCGTTTGAGCTCCAGTCTCTTCCAGGCACGCCTCCCATAGAGATATTTGGCACTGAATTTGATGAACTTCCCGTTTAGCAGACCACAAATAAGACAAGAGGTAAGTGAGTGTTTCTGGGGACTGGGCCTCACTGATTACTGTACAAAAACACACAACTTTATTCATTTCTTCTTGGTGGGCGTGCTGTCACTGCTGTGCCCTGAGCAGATGACCATCTGAGGAAATCCGGGATGTATATCACAAAAGTGGAGGGAGCGTTCAGAGCACTCACGGGGATTACTTTTACATACGTTTTCCTCATTATTTGGCAACTTTGGTAAGGTTTAATAGGAATGTCCAACATTGTAACACTATTTATATGACAGAAAATAAGGAAAAGCACCTCTTTGCATGCATCTACAGTGAGTACAGAAGGTCAAAGTTGAAGGCAAGTTGGTCCGCAATCTGTGATGGATGCTTAAAATGGACAGTTAGGGTGATAATTGTACCGTTTATGAATAAGTTTATTTAAAACCAGTCTGATTGCCTGACTGCTCATGTTTTCTTTCCTTGCAAATTTCCCCGCTGAGGGATTCATAAAGGATTATCTTATCTTATCTTATCTTGCTTTCACTTTTGCAGAGTGCAATCGTATCATCAACTGATAGAAGTGATGGGCAAAACTACAAAAAAAAAACGAGACCCATGTTGTACTAAACCATAATTATCAGTTAACTCTGTTACAGTGGGACCACAACAAGAGAGGTGTGAGTGCAGTATTAATGTGTCATTTTGTGGAACATCATAACCTCTGCATGAGTCCCAGTATCTCCAATTTTCTCCTCCATCAAGTACCTGACTGTGTCTGTTTGTTCATCAGCCTTTTGACAACTGACCTGATGTTTGAGCTTGGATACTGACGCCCTGCTCTCTTCTTCTGCAGATTTAACTGACTAAGTTGACCGGGGGGGCCAGATATACTGAGGAAAAGGCGTTGTGCAAATGCGATCTGTGGTTTTCATTCAACTCATAAAATACATTTTTATTACATTTGGCAACGACTGTTACTGCTACTGTACGATATTATGATCTTGATCCTTTATCTAATTATTAAAGCTACAGTGGGCAATATTATTGAATTATAATTTCAGGTTGAAATAACTCATTTTGTTCATTCGTCACTAACAATATTTAATTGTTTAATATTTCTGATAAGTTTGGTTTTAATTAGTTATTTGATGCTATAAAAACGGGGGGTGAGACGTCATGATTGACAGCTGAGATTGAGACTGTGTGTCGCGATCGGGTCAGGCCGGTGTACGGGCGGGACCTCGATACCCCGCCCGTACACCCGGCTCCACTGGCCATATCCGTGGTATTTTGGCTTCATTTTTGTACAGTGGGAGGAAGTGGAGACGCGTCGGCCAACTTTATACACAGTCTATGGTACCTACCCACTCCTCCCAGCGTGCAGCCCTGTGCCTGGCCTCCTCTGCCTCCCTCCTCTCCTCCTCAGCTTTCTCCTGGGCCTCTCTCCTCATCCTCTCCTCAGCCTCCCTCCTCTCCTCTTCCTCCACCTCCCGGCTGCTGGGGCCGTAGTTCCTGGGCCGGCCCACCGTGTCAAAGATCTTCCGCATCAGAAGCAGGCAGTCAGGCTCGCTGCTGCCGGTGATCTCTGCAGAGGACGACAAAAGGAACACAGCGAGGTTTGACAATAGGATGAAAACATCAGCTGTCAGCACGGCAGACTGATGAATGCTAAACGTACAGCCCGACCAGCGAACACCCCCCCCCCCCACACACACACAGGATTAGACATGAGCCATGGTGTTACCAAGGTACAGAGGCGCGATGTCCAGCTCTTCAAAGTAGTTGACAACAGTTTCATCTTCCAAACTGTTCTTTCTGTATCCGGCCAGTCGCTGCAGAAAGTGCTCCTGCTCGTAGTCGTGTGCCTTTACCAGCCTCTCGGGCAGGTTCATCACCCGATCCTTCAGGAAAGCATCTGACGCATCCAGGCACAGCACATGCTCTGTGGCACACACAAGGAAACCATCACAAATACTGCAACACCGGACACTCAAAGGCTCAAGGCCGGTTATCAATCTCTCAATCTCTCTGGATATTTTTGTGGTTATTGAAAGGTGAAATATTTGTGGTTCTGAGTGCTACAAGGTCTACGAGCATGCTTTAATCTCTCTCTCTCTTCATGGATAATAACAGGATTGTAATGAGTGCACTACACAGACCTGGCATAATCTTCTTGCCGTATAAAGAAATCTGGGACGCCCCATCTTCTGATTCAAGCTCTTCAGCTAAAAAAAAAAAAAAGAAAACATGTGGATGTGTATGCATGTATGTATGTATCCCTGTTGTACTGAGTGTGTGTGATTCGGTCTCTCACTGTAGAAGAGCTCTTTAGCTTCTTCATATGTCTTGGGAAAGCCGTCCAGAACAAAACCCTGGTTTCTGCATGGGTTAGACATCAGCTTGTCTTTCACCACCTTCACCAACAGCTGGTCATCCAAAAGACCTAATGGACAAAAGAGTTGACATTATGTTGTGGCAAAATAATCTTAAAGGCCCCATGTTGTAGAAAGTGAGATGTCCATGTCTTGTTGGATTATAAAGCAGGTCTCGGCGCTGCATAAATACTGGGAAAGCATCAAAACGCTCAGTCCACAGAGAAATGCACACAGCCAGTATTGAGACACTGTGCCTTTAAACGAGCCGTCGGGACTTCCGTAAGGTTGTGATGTCACAACTATACAGTCACCGCACTCAGCCCCCCCCCCCCCCCCCAGCAGGTCATCTGCTCCAGGCACAGCACCACCCACCAAGTACAGGGACTGACTCATCCACCCACTCAGTCTGTCTGAGTTATTGGAGCGGTCTGCTCAGGACGACTCTTCAAGTTTTTGGAGGTTGTTCAGTTTGATATGGGACCTTCAATGATTTAGTATTGCACGTCCATAAAGTCAGGGGACTTGTTAAAGACAGATTAAAAGAAGAATGGTCAAAATCAAAGCATCAGAGTCCAGGATATCCTGACCTTTAGTCCCTAGAATAAAGTATTTCTGATTCTGATTCTGATAGAAGGGACCAAGCTCCGAAAACACTGGATCCTACACTTCACCGGGCAGGTAAAGCCTGGTTGTCTCAGCACATACCTCCATCCTGCTCCACGCTGTCTTTCAGGGCCTTCAGCATCTCCTGGGCCTCTGCTGCAGAGTCCTCATTCTCTGCATCTGGATCAGCGTCCTTCGCAGCGTCTTCCTAGAAATGGGGATGGAAATTGGAATTGTAAAAGACGTAGATGTGCTGGAAATGGATGTCTGTTTTGCTAGCTCATGTGCGTTTGTGTGCCTTAGGAGAAGCTCACCAGTTGTGAGATGGTTTCAGAGATGGCCTCCTTCAGTGTGATGTGATGGAGTTTGTAGTGTTCGCAAATCCGTTTGGACACTGTGCTCTTCCCAACCGCAGGAGGACCCAGTACACAGAGACGGATGGGCTGGAGAGAACACACTTACACTTACAACTATTATCATACTATCTACAACTTTCGGACATAGGGGAAAGTAGCAACACTATATCTATGATCATATCATGTTAGTTGTATTCATTGGACATTCAGGGACAGGTTTCTGCTCTCTGCATAGCACCTACCAGCAGTCCCCTGGTCTGCCGGTATTCCTCAACCACCAGCTCTATGTTCTCCACCAGACCAGACTCACACAACCAGTTGATAGGGAACAGTTCCTTGAGATGGACACTCTCCATGCGAAGGTTGACCGTCATGGAATCAATTTCCATTACCTCAAGGGGAAATAACAGACGGACAGATCTTAAAGGAATAATTCAACTGGGACGTTGTTAGCCTAGCTTAGCATAAAAACTAGAAGCAACAGATAGCCTGGCTCTGTCTAAAGTAAAAAAACGTACACCAACCAACACCTCTAAAGCTCACTAACTAACTGGGTGTATCTCTTTTATTTAATCTGTACACAAACAGATATATAAAAATGACATGTTGGGGTTGTCAGGCTGGAACTACTTCTTAACGGACAGCAGTTTGTCCATCCGCCCAGCACTTCGGTGCAGCGTCTCCGGCTATAGGGCAGGTTGTCCGATATGGTCTTAGAGCACAGGCTTTGGTTTTTGGTCTCTGTACAGGCACAATGACCCCAAACCTGGCAATCTCACTGTGACGTCAAGACTCCAGGAAGCTGCACACCAACGCTGCACCCAGCTGTTGTTTCCAAATAGTTCCAATACAAAACTCCCCTAAAAAGCACAAATTGTGATTTTTACATTTGCTTTTGTGTACAGATTAAACAAAACAACAATATATTGTGTGATTAGTAGCTTTTGTTGGTGGGTGTATATTTTTTTTTAACTTTGGACAGAGCCAGGCTAGCTGCTTGCCCCTGCTTCAACTCTTAATGCTAAGCTAGCTAGATAGCTAACTTATTGTCCTCCATCGCTGTAACATGAAGTTGAGGTGAAGTAAGTGTAAGTTAGGCATCAACATACACTCAGGTCCTGGGTAAGGAAGGCTTCCTCAAATGGCTTTTTCTGGATCTTCCCTGGCCCAAGAACAGAGGCGACTACCTGGTGGAGAAACAACTCACGTGTCATTATATCATAATTTATATGAACGAACATATATTATGAATGTAGGTGAGTACAGTGTCATATGTGGAATTTCACTTTTCAAATGAATTCAATTTTTATTTATATGGCGCCAAATCACAACAAAAGTCATCTCATGACACTTTACAAATAGAGCAGGTCTAGACCGACTCTTTATGATGTTATTACAGAGACCCAACAGTTCCCACCACGAGCAAGCACTTATAAAACCTGATACATTCTTCTGTTTGTGTAATTCAATGAAGTTGTGACAAAAGATGTTTTGATCTGCTGCTACACACACCTTCACAATGTCCTCCATGGTACTGGTGGAGTGGTCCACAGCTAGCAGGTAATACGGCTTGGGCTGATGTTCGATCACATTCTGAATCACTCTTTTAACACAAACAAATGACATTGTTCACAGCATATAAATATTGACTTCATATCTAATTTCCAAGATATACATTGATGCCAATTTAAGGTAATATAGATCAGATTTCTTAAAGCCTTTTGCAAAGCAGGACTCATACAATACATACATACAATCATCTTACATGTACTGTGTGTGTGTGTGTGTGTGTGCATGCGCGCATGTGTCCAACCTTGCCAGGTCATTGACGTGAATTGTGGGAACGATGTTGTTGCCGTCTCCAAAGACCGGTATGTCACGTCCAAGCCATGATGTCTAATAATGCAGATTATTTCTATTAGTTACACATGTGGAGCAAATTCACACTTTTTGCACTGTTTGTGATGAGGCCTGTTGGTCCTTCCAACACTTTGACCGGAGCCAGGTATCCCAGGGACATTTCCGTCCCCAGAAATAGCTGCAGAGTGAGAGCTCCTCACTTTCACGCTGCTCTCTAGAGTAAAATCATTCTGCGACGGGTACAGGCAAGCTGTGGACCAGGACCCAGGGTGAGTCCCTGGTAAGATGGAGGCAGTTGCCCGGTTCTGCTTCGAGGTGGTGAATTTACAGCTCACAGCAACTTAATGTGATTTAGGCTCTGGCTTTTGTTTGACATCTAGCGGCAAAAAAGCCAAAAAAAAAAAAAAAAAAGATCTGTCATTAGCGTAGTTAGCATGACCTGAGTCAGTCGTGTATATATTGGTATATTTCAAACTCGAGGTAGGGCTAACTTTGCACTCGCTACCTCTCTTGTAGAGATTCGTATGGCATTTAATTAGTCTCAAAACCTGCGAACATCGAAAACCAGGTGTGATACAAGTGCACAGAACAGTATCTGCAAGTGGAAAAGCATCTCGTCTAGTCTGACTTTTGAGACTTGGGAGGCAGGGATGGAATAGACAGGGGCTGATGTCTCCCCCTCATTGTTTTTTGTACATAACAAAGATGGCGACAGCTGTAGCCTCAAAATGCTTACAGGACATAAAAAAATTTAACTCGAATTAATTGTCTCGTTTTGTTGACTAAAAATAGCAAAAGTGAAATGACTGAAATTTGACTTCACTAAATCACAATCAGGTGACAAAATTAACACTGTGCTTGACCCAATAGGACTAAGTATAATTTGGACCTGGCCAGACTCGGGTCCCTGGTTGGATTTCAGTTACTGGGAACCAAATGGAACTCCCATTTGAACTTTCAGTTTCCATGAGAAATAGAGAGACACATCTGTATAAAAGGGAACTAAAAATGGATCTTGTTGCTAGTCAAAGTAACAATGTACAGTAGCCTGCAGTAATCTCACCTTGAAAAAGAAGTGGAAGACCTGCTCTCCCATCCCGTACTGAAGTCCTGACGCCACCACGTAGGTCGAGAACAGCGCCGGATTCTGCAAGCAACAACAGGGTGTGACAGGGTGATGAGTCAATCGCATGTGCCTCCTGTACAAAATGTAACAACTCAGGAATCGAGGAAACTGACCGTTTTGCCCATTTTGACCACCCTCTTCTCCAGGTCAATGTGTCGTTTGAAGTTGGGATGTGCTCTTCTTCTCCAGAAAATCTCATCGGTGAAAGGAAGCTCCGGATCGTCCTGTTATGCAACACAGATGACAAAGCATCCCGCTTAAACATTAAATCTGATATGGCCAGAGTTGGTGAGTAAACAGACCTGGGACAAACCAGGATGCACTTATTATTTGAATAATTTGAACCGGTCACAGCCAGTAAACAAATGAAATCTGTGAAGGTCACGAGCCAAAAAAGATTGGGAACCACTTCTCTGGTGGGAGGAATCAGCTGTTCCAGCCCTACGGCCTTCATTGCGACATGTAAAGAGGAATAAAAGGGGATTTTCATGCTACACGAAAAAGATAACCATGTCAGGCTAGCCAGAGGTACTGTGTGTGTGTGCACTTACAGGATCAACCGGCTTGCTGCACGCCCAGGTCATCACAGTGGAGACCAGGATGAACGTCTTTGGTCCAGAAAAATGGCCCATTTCATTATGGAGAGCTGCAAACACAAGGGGAATCTGCAGATCAATCTCTCCGTAACGTATATACTGCTTCAATAAAAATGAATCGATGCCGCGCCTGATAGTAGGTACCAGAAAATACAGCACACACTTAAAGTAAAAGCAATATTACATTCAGAAAGACAGACAGTACCTCAATGAATCGTTACAGGGCAGATAATATTCATTTCTGAATTAATATTAAAGCCACAGTAGGCAATATTATTGAATTATAACGTGGTTGAAATAATGAATTTTGACCATAGCATGCCACTAAAAATATCTAATTGAAGAGCACCTTTAAAAAAATGTGTGTCTGTGAGCACCCGCCCCCTTTGTATTTAGTCTTTTAAAAAAACTGGACCCGGTCCCGATCGAACAACCAGTCGACTCAACAAACAAGGGGCCGCTTGCACCAACAGGGCGTACGCCTGGTCTTAAGCTAAGTCGGTCGTAAGTTGGCATTCTAAGTCGAACCTGACAGTTACGCCGTTTGCACCATCAGGCTTAAGCCTTTTCACACGGGTTACGAAGATTAAAAATAAGGGTACGAATAAAGTAAACAAAAAAAAGGGGGAATGGATTTAAGTCCCAAAGTTGGTGCACATCTTGGTCAGCTCTGCTTTGTGCGGTGACCTGTCCCGATGAATGCTTTCAGCACCATGGACAGCATCATGGGCCGCATGGGCGGAGAGGGAGAAAGAAAAATGACTATCCATGGTGCTGACACATTGACACATGCACTTCTCGTCTTTTAAACCATCGCCTCATGGGGTTAGGGGTTAGGGTTAGTCTTTATATATATATAAAGATATATGGAATATTTTATTTTATTATTATTGTTATTGTTATTATTACTATTGTTGTTGGGGCAGTTGTATTTCTAATGCATTTCTTTGTTTTTCAAGCTTTCCAGCTTTTCCTGCTCCGCCTGTTATTTTTCTTAGTTTCCGCCTCCACTCTGAGGATTTCCTTCTCCAGCAGAATCCGCTGAAGATCGCCCTGTCTCCTCCGTTTCGCAGGTGGCGCTCCGCCGCTGCTATGACCACGTTCTGGAGGAGTGGTATCGGGCGAGTCTGAAATCAATAAGCAAATTCATTAAATCCGCCCTGCAGTTATGTTACAGTTTCTAAAACTTAGCCTAACGTTATTACACTCTAGCTAGAAGCAGAGTTTATTGGCGGATTATATTATTACTAATTTTTTTTTTACCAATTATGAAACTAAATAAATACATAAACTGGTAGTTTATGTGGAATACACACCTTCACAGTCCTCAGCAACGTTACTGCTCTCGTCGCTGGTATGATTAATGTGAACCACATCATTTTCTTCCAGCGGATGGTCGATGCAGGGGAGTCCTCTCCAAAAACACCAGGAGGTCTTTCCACTTCTTGCGCACATCGCTTTCTGAACGAAGGCTGGCCGAATCTGCCGAATATATTCTTATGCAGGTTGAGCAGCTCCATTTATTTCCGAATCTCAGCAAGTAAGTTATTAGTTTGCACGACAGTGGGAGACTGTTAACAACGTATCCCAGCGTCGCACGCTGCGAGGCATTCTCATGGACACGCAGCGCTAAATCCAGGCATAGTTAAGACTAGGCTTAAGTTTGGTTGGTGCAACCGGCGTAAAAGACTGGTCTTAACGGAGACCGACTTAGCAGTTACGACCTGGCTTAGTGAAGACCAGTTGGTGCAACCCACTCAAGGCCTTCTACAGAAGGTCCCACGTAATGGACTGGAGTGTGTACGAGTACCAGTTGGAAGTGAGGAATCAAAACACGCCCGATTACCCTGATTGGTTGTTTGATTCAGACCTGGTCCAGACTAAATACAAAAGGGTGCTCACAGACACACATTCCTTTAAAGGAGCCCTTCAATTAAGTATTGTTAGTGACCGTAAAATTGCCTACTGTAGCTTTAAGGACTGTCTGGAAGTGGAACAAACCAGCTAAGCGTGAACAGTCTGGAGAAAACTATGAACAGTCTGCCAAGCCACCAACCACCCAACAGGGACTGAAGAACCGCTCACCTGAGACAGCCCAGGAGGCCTCTTCCACCTGATCAGCATGCTGGGTAATGTTGTAGACGACAACGTCGCAGTCCTTCAGTTTGGACAGCAGCTCGCCCCTGCTCAGGCGCTTGCACACACACACACACACAAATGAACATTAATAACGATCATTTACACAGAGCCGGACAGCTCTGCATTAATTAGGTTACTTACTAAATACTCCTCCAGCACATACGGTCTGCCCCCCTCGAACGTGTCACAAACTGTCCCAACGACCTGAAACGCTCCTGCTCCGCTGGGGTTGGAAATCACCCTCTCCTCCTCTTCCCCGGCCTCCGTCCCTCCTTCGGGTTCGGGCCCGACCACAGATTCGGACAGAACCTGCGAAGAAGAAGAAGAAGAAGAAGAAGAAGATGTTCAACTAGCTTAGCCGACCGAAGCTGTCCACGAACGCGCCTGCTGCTACATCTGTTAGCTCACATTGACGCTTCACTGCCATGCTTGACGAGTTCAATTCTGACATTCCGCGTTGGATGTACTCACCTTGGCAATACACTTAGAAGCGTACGAGTCTATGTTGTTGATAAAAACTCTTTTGGGCGACTGTTTGAGTCTCTCCATCCTCTGCTTGCGCCGTGTTAAACCTGTGCGCCGCCGCTAGCAAGTGTTGTTGCTGTCCCGTTGCCGTGGAGACGGCCCTCAGGCAGCGCGAAATGCTCCCCATTTACCTGTTGGTGTACGTGGCGCAAACGGGCCTTTTAAAAACGCGGTTTCCGTCGTATAGGGGTGGAGAAACTCCAGCACACGCCTTATGACATGCAACGCATGCCTCCGTGTGGCCAAATGCACTTTTATATCGTTTTTTTGGGATTTTTTTTTTACTTCTGAAGCCTACGCACAGGTCCCACGTTGGCTGTTGAAGCCAAATGAACCCGCTTGGTGCGCAGTGATCTGATGCAAACAGTGAAGCGGCAGGCAGTAAAAACAAAACAATGAGCACAGCTGAAAAGTAGGTCAAAGTTGTCATTTGCTCAAATAATATCAATGTCAATATAAAAATATTGTTAAGCGTGGCTTCGGGGTAGTTTTTTACTAATATGTTAACACTGCCTGGATCATGGTTACCGCTGTAATGACTGTACCGTACGGATCTTTGATGTGAAACACTATGGGCAGATGTAAAATAGAGCCTTTCACTGCGAGTTAATGGACCGTGAGCTCTCAAACAGATGAAACAATAATGAAAATTGTTTTTTAGTTTTCATTTCAGCCCTTACTACACATGATTTTAAATCATTACAAAGCAGGGTTTTCTTCCAAAAACATAAAACATTTAAAAACTTTTTATTCCATAAAAACCAAGTAGTGCAAAATCATTTACAATCATATCAGACAGCAGATTTCAAGGGTGTTATGTTATGTTACATTATGTGCCCTCTTGTTCCCTCAATTCTGGTGTGAGACCTTTCAAATCCCATCTAAATTTAGCACGCTGAAGTGTTAAAATCAATGCATTGATCAAGTCAATAAGTTAATCACGACGTTCACAGCATAGTGGAGATCCATTATTTCACGGTTCAAATTCGTTCATCTGCCACCACAGCAAAGTTGTCGAACTGAGCCAGTTCGAATGAGCGCGTTCCTATGGCAGCCCAGCCATTCTTCGGTGTCAGAACCGCGGCGTTCTTCCACAGCGTGTATCCGTTCAGCAGCCCTGACGCATACTGGCCCTGCAGGGGAGAGGGGGAATCATAGTGACAAGGTCCAGGGAATTTTATAGACTATCTGCTTGCTTTATCCTGACAGTCAGTCACATGGATGTGACAAAAAAAAAACAACAAAAAAAAAACATGGGAGATGTGGCTGAGAGGTTCAGTTATCATGTGATTACATTGTAACCGACATTAACATGCAGTCGCCGCAGGACAGGTCCATTCAGTTCCTACACAGCTGAGCAACCGGCAAAACAACCAGTCTAGTTAGCAGATGAAGCAAGATTGTTTCGCTCAAAAGCAAGGTTCATGTTTTATTTATCAATGGGACTTCAAATGTGACCCAACATATACAAAATGCAAATAGAAGCTCAAGCCATTGAAGCTATTAGCTCTCTATATAACCTTAGAAACGGCTAAATATTACCAAAACAACACTCTCAAGTAGGGCTACAATTAACGCTTCTTTTAATTGTCGATTGATTTGCTGATTGTTTTCTCGTTGTTTAGTCCAGGAAACGTCTCACTTCTCAATTTCTCTGAGCCCAAGTTGACTTGTTTAAACGTCTTTGTCAGTCCAAAACATATTAATTTTTACTATCAGTAGATATTCACATTAGAGAAGCTGGTAATATACACGGATGTTTTGGTATTTTTGCTTTTTAGGCAAAAGGGCTCCGACTTGAAATTCTAATCTAATCTAAATGAATCTAATGTAGTCTCAAAGTCCTCATGAGCATGAGTATTTGGATTCAGTCAAGCTGCTGTTGTCTCTGGTCTTCAATACGTTTGAATAGGACAAACACAAAAAGGAGTGTCGGCAGCAAACCCCTCCAAACACCACCACAACAACAACAACAATAAGTCTCCACTTACTTTCACAGTAAGTGAAATGGTGTTCCAGCCGTAAGCTCGGGTACCAGACAGTCCCTCTGCAAGTACGGTCTGTCCAGCTGTTGACAAAAGAAGAGGAACAAAACAGTCCAACACACGCCAATAAAGGAGGTAGAGCAATGACACATATTCAGCCTTGTACTTGGGTTGGTCTGCACAATATATTTTAAAAATAAAAAGTTAAAACCAGTGTTCTGAGACGACCTCTTTCAGAGTCCGGTGATACCTCTGATACTTTTCTTAATGCAACAAATTCCATGAAGGACGGGAAATCTGCTATCACTCCCAACTGTGACTGACAAGGCATTTTAATGCAAGGACTGACCAAGATCATTGGTAACTTTGTATGTGCCATCTGCAAACACCCAGAAGAAGACTCCTTTAGCGCTGCGGATTGACTGGCCCCCTTTATCCACCCTGGCCGCTATGAACACGCCGCCGGTCTTAACGTTCTCCATGAAGACGTCACATGTGACCGTCAGGTCCTGCCTGTAACGCAACGAAAGAAACGGTTAGCGCTTTTGCCAAGTTCCATTCTTTAAACGAACACTATGTGGTGCCATCACCCCACCACTGATAGTCTCCTATGACGCTGACAGTCTGGTCGGCATCCGTCGCCCATGTGACCGGCCTCTCGGTCAGAACCTGGCGCAAGGTGAAGACATGAGGTCCGGGGTCAGTCAGGTTGGTGTAGTACTCAAACACCCCCGTCTGGTCGGCGAAGTCTGGGGCCTCTGAGAAAGGAGGGTTTGCTACCGGAGGTCACGTACAGAGATGGAGAAGATGGATGGAGACTAGTGAGGCCTTTTGTTTCTTTTTTATATATATATATATATATATATATATATATATATATATATATATATATATATGTGTTTCTAAGATATCAGGTCAGAGTACATGGACAAATACAAGTACTACATGTGTTTATAGTTTAAGATCAACATCATTCCTCTTGATATGGTTTCCACTATGGCCCTCTCTTAACATTTAAAAGACTTCACATCAGAATTTAATTGAACTTTGCACCATGAATTTTATTCTGCCTTTGTTCATACCATTTTTTCCAAAAGGATTTAATTCTCTGGTTTTGTTTCAGTTGGCCAAGAAAACGTCATCTATTGCACTTAAAAGTGTACACCTATCAGAATTGTACATATATATATATGCTATACTTACCAACGTTAAAGTTGTCCTTGTAGACTTTAGGGAAGCGAGCAGAAGGAGGTGGGTCAGGGTAACAGCCCTTCTGTCCTGTTGTAATTGTTGTTAATGTGTAAACCTCATCTTCAGCCAGATCTAAGGTGAATGATCCATCTAAAAGCTGAAATCATATCGTAAACAAATAAACAACTGTGTTGGAAGTTGTTGAATAGCGCCAACAGTTCAGAAGTACTTTCGGAATTGCCTCTTGTACCTTCAGTGGAGTTAGTTTCTCAAAGAAAGAGGGCTTCTTTGTTTTGAAGTTAAACCGCGACCGCCACACTTGGAGTTCCTTGATGGAGGCCTAGGGAAACGAAATGACCCCTGAATAAGACAAAAGGTGTTGCTCGCTGATTTTTAACAGTGCAACGAAGGCCTTGGAAGGAACTTACAAAGGATCCGCCCAGCTGGAAAGTTGCATTCTGGGATGTCACATTGAAGGGAGGGAGTGGAGGTCTTATGCACACGGAATGATCGTGAGTCTGTAAAAAAGGGAAATGTGAAAAAAGATGTTCATGTCATTTCAAGAGCGGTTTTAGTGTTTTTGGGTGCATTTGCTGCTTTGCCATTTGAACATGGGAACCTAAAAATGTAGTTTAAAAGATCCATTTTGAAACAAGTATCTCAAATGACAGAACCAGAAGATGAAGACGTTAGAAGCCAAACGTAAAAAAATAAAAATAAAAATAGGAAAGCCTAACTTGCCATGGTTTCTATGATTACAGTGAGGTTTCCTTTCCTGTCAGTCAGGGCTACATAACTTCCACCTTGTGCCAGATGTCCAACAGTCTGCAGGTAGGCCCATCCAGGCTGGGTGAACTGCGTTGTGTGGGCTATGAGGAAAACAATACAAGTGCAATATTGAGCCATTCATTTATGAAAGGATTTCTGATATCAAGAGCTAAAAAGTTAAAAGTGAATGAGCTATTTCTGTGTCCGGTCAAACATCTGGCCCATCCCACATGGGGTTCCAAAACGTATGTGTGTGGGTGTGTGTCAAACAGGAAATACAGGTAGGACATTTTATTGTAGAGCAGAAGAAAGATTCTTTTTCTAGAATCCAAAATGTGTAGCCCAATAAAGTTCAATTCAATTCAATTTTATTTGTATAGCGCCGAGAGAGAGAGAGAGAGAGAGACATAGACAGACAGAGAGAGAGAGAGAGAGACGTAGAGACAGACAGAGGCAGTACTAGCAGTAGCCATAGCAGCTATAATTATAATAATAATGGAAATATGACTGATAATAGTAGTTACAGCTGCAATAATAACAAAGATAATAATAATAATAATAATAATAATAAAGGGTTTGACTTAATGTTTTGTATGTGAATAGCTAACTCAAACTTGTATTATTTGTTAGTCCACCCTCAAATTCTGCTAGTAGTATCCCAGTTTATTTAATAAGAGGCAACAAGGGGGGTGGCTGAAAGCAACAGGCGGTCCCCCGGCCATGTTTGGTGCCTTAACCCGTAAGCCACTGCGACGCATTGAGTCTGATATACTTGCAGTTACTCTGTATTGTTCGATAAGATGGAGAAAGCAACAGACTTAGTAAGACATTGTGCGGTTCCCAATAAAAAGGGCAACCGAACCCATGATATTATTGGACATCGGACAAAGCTGCCTTTCTCCTGTTTCGACAATAAAAGTCCAAACTGCATCCTGTACGCTATCAAACAGCTAAGCATCGCACAGTATCTTATAACTTGATTTAACCAATGTCCCCTTTACACTGGCTCCCAGCACAATCAACAGCTTAAGATTACCCTAGTTATTTCCATGACCTTACATAGTAGAGCTCTTTTTTTTTTTTTCTTTTTTCCGTCTGAATATATTTTGTACTTCTCTTTTCTACACAATACTCACAAAACTGCTTTTTGACTTTTAGGAGAAAGCAGAAGCAAATGATAGACCAGATAAATGAACACTTTATTATTAGATAATCAGAGTGTGAAGGCATTTTCCTTCTTTAGGCTGAAAAGGAAGTATGACACAGTGGTTCCACCACGGTCACATTCAGGTCAGTTGTACACTGAAAAGTAGTAGGGCATGGAGCAATAGTTCAACTCTCTGGCCTGCAAGGAAAGGCTGGTCATGGGGCAGCTGTCCTGATAAGGCGAGGCTGTCTCCATTGCCTGGGAAACCGAGGGCGAGGGCGCCGCCTGGGCTCAGACTCCACATTGAATGTGACGCACAACTTGACTTGCATTAATGTAGGTAAGCATAGTTTCTTGTTTAGGATCCATTACCCGACAGAATCTTCTGGTATGGGTTAAATACTCCTCGCCAGGAAGTAATTGAGGTGGCACTACACTGGTAAACTCTTCATAAATGTAAATTCATTTATCTGGTCTATGGTTGGCTATTGTGTCCAACATGTTGAATGGAGGACAGGACAGTTAATGTAAAAAAAAAATCCTCTCTATCCATCTAAGTGCGAGATGTAATGCAGACCTGTGATCCAGATAGGGGACTCCACCACATAGTTGCCGCTCCAGGGCTCCTCAGCCGTCAGTAGCCCATCTCTGCCGAAGGGCAGCTCCTCGTAGTAGCTGGCCACCAGGTTCCAGGAGATGGTGCTGGAAGAAGAATCACAGTCAGGGCTTAACCCAGGCTTTCCCTGCATAGTGACGGTCACTCCTAACCTCATTACACCTTAAACATGAAATATTTTGGCTTGTGTTTGCTTTCCGTAAACTGATAACAAGTGTGTTTTTACTTTTCTTCCATACAAGTTATGAATTTAAGCTACATTCAATTATAACTTGAAATAACTAATTTTGACCATTGCATTCTACTCACAATATCTAATTTAAGGGCTCCTTTAAAAGAAATCGGTGTCTGTGAGCACCTGCCCCCTTTGTATTTAGTCTTTAAAAAAAAAAAAAACTGGACCAGGTCTGAATCAAAGAACCAATCAGGGTTATTGGCACGTAACTGGCCAATCACTTTGGAAGAGAGGAATCAAAACACAGACACCTTCAATTAAATATTGTTAGTGATATGCAATGGTCAAAATGAGTTATTTCAACCGAAATTATAATTCAATATTATTGCCTACTGTAGCTTTAATGACTTAAAGTAATTCTCCAAAAACTGGTTTGAGGTAAAGCATTTGATGAAATCCTGCAATCCTAATGGAAGTAAACGCATTTTGGTCAGAATCGCTCATTACTTTACCACAAAGTATTGCTTTGTGTATGTCCTTACGCCGTCATGAGTCCGTTGACATAGTTCTGGTTGAGGATGCGAGCCCAGCAGCCTCCCCCCACCTCATCGTTGAAAGTGCTGTAGTCCTCCGACGACCACAGCTTCTTCTGCGTCTTCAGGGCGTCACTCACTGTGGTGGTGCCTGGGTAGTGGGCCCTGAGCGTCACACATATGCAAAACACACGCATGGTCAAGTTCAATATGATAAGGAAATAACAGAGGTCTATTAACGTGTGGGTGTCAGGTGGGTGTTGGATGATCTTCAGGGAAAGGGGAAGAAGACAGTATCTACTAACAATATGTGCTCTTTTGAGCTTTATTGTCTATTTGAACTAGTTTGTTTAAGAGAGTTTATTTCCTTTATTTTGCTCCTTCAGTCCATAGTTCATAGGAGATAAAACATGTCTCTGTTGAAATAAATATAATAGAAATACATCAATTACAACTGAATACATTTAAATGTGTGATTTAAAAAAGGTAACTTAACTTTGCCTGAAGAAATTGCATGAATTCCACGTAAGTCAGAGGCGGACATTGCCGTTACTGCCACTCTGCTAAGCTAGTTTTTCCTTTTGTCCACCATGGTTCAATATAGCCATGTGGAGTAACAAATGGGAATCCCAAGATGTGCAGTTCATCCAAACGGATATTTCTAAAATCACAGATAGGGATCGGAAGCTCAGCCTTAGCTTTAGCCGCGGCTAGCCGCGGCTCACATTACCCAACTTTACCTCTCTTGCTTTAGCGGTGCAGCGCGACTGCTGCTACTAGAGGCTACGTTTTAAAGTCAGACTCAAGTCTTAACTAAACTTTTGACCAAAGAGTTACAGAGTTACTGGGTTTTTGGCTGTGCAGGACAGTACTGGTAGGTATTACGGACGCGCCAGTCAACTAGCCAAAAGCCAAGGCAGCCAAATCAATCAACAATCAGATCTTGACCCTGATTTGATTATCAACTTTCGTAATGAAATACATCATTTTTTATTTCGCCAAAGTTCTTGTTTGGCTGCTTATGTTAAGAAAAACGTTAAACACAGATGTGTTTGAGAAGTGCGTTACCTTACCTTAAAATGTTATCTTAAAATCATGCACACACACACACCCAACAGAAACGCTGCAATCACAGGCATAGTTATTATTATTATTATTATTATTATTATTGTTAGTACTGCACATATCATGTCATGCCAGGTAAAGACTAAGTGCTACTTTAGTACTACAGATTCAGTATCACCTGTTAATGGCTCAGTATTTATTTATTTATTTAAAGCAAGTTAGAGACAGATTCTAACAACAACAACAAGCTTATGTTATAGCACATGGCGACAAGAGGCCGTGCATGCACTGAAGGGGGGTGATCCTACCCTATCACATCTACAGCTCTGCTGAGCTCGGGGTCTAGCAGCAGAGACAGGGCAATGGGCTCCCACAGGTTGTCACTGGCTATGATCCTGACCCCCTCCAGACCCCTCTTATCCAGAGTGTACCGCAGCAGCTGGTACAGCCATAGTCATAGTCGCACATGGGAAGACGGAGAGCAGAGGAAGACACATTCACAGCTGTGACAGGTCTGACTTTGTCGGGCTTTACAGTTTTGCTGCGACCATGTAAAACTCAACAATGTTTTTTTTGTTTTTGGGCACGTCGGGGCAGCTAGCCAAGCTTAACACACCAACTCCTGCTAAATGCTCCTCTATGTTCACCAAAAACCAAAACAATTACCTAAAACGGGCTAAAAGGCTTTGTGGAGTTGAGGGAAACTGCAAAGCTGGGTGATTATTAAGGCTGAATATCAGCACTTTATCTCCTTATTCAACTGGATTTGAATTCAGAAAGTCCCAATTTGATGTGACCGCTAGATTTGCTACCTGACAGGCATAGCTAACTAGACTAACAGCATCTCTTCACAATTCTACAGCATCATTTAGGAATCAATACTGGATAATTCAACCGGAAAATAAATAATTTGATTATTTTTGTCTGTGGGTTTGTCAATAGTGGCAACACCTTTCACATTACACTATTAATCTAAAAACATTTATAGGTGCAGCTTTAAAACCACTTTTTTTTTCATGATGGCAGCAAATTACTGTACAGTTAAATACATCAAAATGAGGGGGGAAAAATATATAGGGAATGACTTTCCCCATGCACATGGGCGTACCATACAGGAGCATGCACGTATGCAGCTTATCAAGTGACAGTCTACGATTGAACCGACACATTTCAGTCTGCAAGTCCGACCGAAAAACAGCCACAAACATCCAAGCTTTGATTCAGCGCGGCAGTTAGATTTATAGAGAAGAAGAAGAAGAAAACTTCACACCTTTCACATTTCACCATCTGTGCATCACGTGTTTGGTCAATCAGTTGCCAGGCCAATCAAATTGTCCTCCAGTGAACTCACAGCACATGGTGAAACCCCCACGCCTTTATATCGTTTTAAAAGTTTATAGGGTTTCAATTGCGTGCCACCTCTTGAGTGTGACTTCGAGCCGATTGTACTTACCCTATCACCTCAACAGAATCATTGAGGTACGGGTCAACCATCATAGAATTAGCGATGCTCCAATCGCCGTCTGCCGCGACGATGCCAACGCCAGTTAGGCCAACTTTATCCAGAGTGTTCCGGAGCACCTTGGCAACAAAGACATGCCCTCAGGAGGAACCCAGCTAGGACTCAACATCATCTCAACCACTGTTGAATCAAACTGCGTCTCTCACGTGAGACACAACTCTGCGTTGGTGGCTGTTTTTCTTTCCTTTTAATTCACAGTTTAGGCTACCCACAGCGCACACACACAACGACAGGACATTGGAAAGATAAGGGAGGTTGGGATTACCTTGATGTACTTGCTGTCGAAGTTTCGCTCATTCCAAATCTAAAGAGGAGAAAGTGAATTTTAAATTAGACCCGCAAACTCGTCCAGGTTAACATGTGACCTGTTGCTTGATTTGATGTAAAAAGGGCAGTTACTACACATAGCATGGAGCTTGAGCAGGAAGGAGGCTCAAAGCAACCGAGTACACACCCCAACATACTGAATGTCCAGGTCGTGGTACTGCTTGGCACCGAGGATCCAGTTCACCACATACCCTGCAGTGATGTCTGGGAAGTCATAGGGCCAGTTCTTACCGTGGCCCACCCAACCAGGAAACGCCCAGGGCAAACCTACATGAACACACACACACACACACAGAGTCTGTTTTCAGCCTGAATGCCCGGTAAAACTACATTTCCACTCAGCACTGCTTAACTTGAATGAATACACACTGACTGAACTTGTTATGCCATACGTAACGAGTATAGGCATTTAAAAAAGCCTTTATGGTACATCCAATATCCCTTCACAGAGGCGATCATTAACTGATCTCAGTGTCTTAGCATTACGTTCTCATGTGATCTCATCTTCCTTTTTGCCAGCTTTTTGTGGGAGTTTCTCCAGAGTGCAGGGCAGGGCGAATGACACTTCGTTCTTACCTACAAGTGTGATGTTTGGGTTCCTCTTCTTGGCCTCTTTCATCAGCCACCACTCATAGCCTCGAAAGTAGTTCTCGTCGTTCTCGTAGTGCATGTGCGACGGCTCCGTTCCATCTCGGAGGAGAAAGAGAACATGTCAATTGTGTAATTTCGAACACCACGAGATAGCGTTTCAGTAAATCGTCTACAGATGCACAGTTTATCCAGGGTTTTATCCATGGCCCTGATGCAATACACTTCCTCTGCTCTCTCTACTGCTCCCACTGCTCGAGGTCTGTTTGTTCTGTACATTCCGTTACCATACGTGATCTATAAATCTAATCAGCACTGGGGAAAAATATGAATATGAGCACAGGGGTTCAACTCAATGCAAGTATGAAGCCATTTCGCCACCACTGTTTCATATTTAGTGTATAACAGCAAATATTCCCACTACATAGATGGAATATTTCAGCCCCCATTGTTCACGACTTTATACATTTTAAAAGTAATGTTATACTTGCCATTTCGGATTATTTGACCAAGGTTATATTACTATTTTTAAATAACTTAATAATCCTGGTATTTCCTGCACACGTTGGGATACATTTGGGAACTCCAGGGGTCAATACATTCATCACTAATTGTTCGTGTGGACACTTAATTCATTTATCAAATTATAACTATATAATTTTAAGTAAGAGAAAATGAATCGACGGCGTCAATGTGAGGATTTGCAGCTCGACTCAGTTTTAAACCCCTATTAATGAAACATCTCGGGGTCATGGAACCTCTATTGGGCGTTTTTCCCACTATTTTCCGGCAATGAATAAATCGGTTGAAACATTTAAACCAAGTAAGAAAGCTGCAGTGTCACTTAACATCACTCACCAGTCGTTTGAGCGTCTCCTCCAATCTCCACCTTCAGTATGTGCAAAGAGGCTCCGAAGTTTGGCTGAAGAGAGCAACAACAAAAAAACAACAAACAAACAAACAAAAGGGCATGACAGTGAGTTTCCCGGTACTTTAAACTGGACTGTGTGAATGACAAGCCTCGTATCATACCTTAAAAAGGTAGTCCAATATCTGGCTGCGGTACGGCTCGGCGTAACTGACCAGCAAACGGGACGTCGCCTGAAGGAAGCAGCGGACAAAACGTTACGTGACGGAAACAGGAATACTATCAGGCGGCTGACTTGACGTCCCTCACGCGGACGGCGTCGCACCAGGAAGTGGCTGCGAAGCGACAGAACTCACCCCTCCGCCGCTCAGGCCCCCAATGCCGTCTAAAACTCTGCCCAGGCCCGCTTTGTCGTCCAGCACGTACGACTGAGGGGAGCACAGGTCCAGGGACAAACCGAGGAACACGACAACCGCCGCCGCCGCCGCCGCTCTGTAGCCCATCCTGGCCGTCGACTGGCTGGCAGCTCTGCTGTCCGCACGCCGCGCGCCACAGATCAATGCACGCCCGCGCCGACGCTCGAGCCCTCTGTGCGTCACATGACAGCGCTGCGAAGGTCACGTGGTCGCGACATCCTATTCAGCACAAGTCAGTAAACTAAGCACCTTTCATTTCAAATAGTGTTTTTTTACTAGTTAACGCGTTTTTCTAAACCGATAACAAAATACAACAAACTATGATTGTTTTTTTAAAACTTTTTCCTGCTTTATTTTATCAACAGTGCAATATATACACACACATATATATATATATATACACTAACATATACATTGTTATTGTATATATTTTCTACTTTATTTTTCACTTAAATACTGTAAATGTGTATATTTTTATTTTCTATGTCTTATTTTTATATTTTTTGTACATACTTTTAGCTCTAAATTATGCAACTTTCTACTCTTGAATGGGAGCACCGGTACTGTACAACCCCCCCCCCCCCCCCCCCGGGGATCAATAAAGTATTTCTGATTCTGATTAATCTGTCTCGTTTAAAAAAAAATTGACATTTGAAAACAGGAAATAAAAAGAGTATCATAAGATATCTATAAAACATTTTGGGACATTTTTAAAGTGACACCCAAATCATGAAAACTCGGTGTAGTTTGGCAACTGTCGGTGACATACATACATACAATGGCAGCTTGGCCTTCGTGTGTTAAAGCCCACTACAAAATGATACGCTTAATCATAAAGCGATTAACAGAATGGCAGAAATTATATGGAACGTACACTCTGTAGAAGGTTTGTGCCCGTCTACTGCATTACACGCTGGCGAAGTTCAACCAGTGCTTTATATGTGAACAATATGCAACATGTGTGTTCATAATATTAACGTCCATTTTCTCACAAGCCAGACTTTCTATTGGTTGCTGTGAGCCAGTCTGTGCTGTGGCCAAATTTCCATGAGGTGCAATAAAGGACACAGTCACCGGGTGTCACTGTTGTCCGCCCAAACAGACTTGACCAGCATGAATATACAGCTGAACTGTTTGGGTAAATCTAGAGGCATGGGGGCGTGAAGCATCATTAGTCCTTCATTGTAGTGTCAATCCTCAATCATTGGGCTCCACTTCACTGGATACATTTTCAATATTATAAATTAAAGATTTGTTGTTGTTGTTTTTTTGAGAGTGCTCTAACACTACCAATTTCCCCTATTTATGCAAATGAACACAGAGCACATTCTAAGTCATTATAAAATATAATACCATGTTAAACATGCAATAGAAAATACAGAAATATATGCATTTGCATACATTCTCATCATGGGCAAAGTGAGGCCCCTGTTTCCATCCAGGGGGGGCCAGTGTGGACATTGTAGAGGATTACAAGTACCTGGGAGTCCACATAGACAATAAACTGGACTGGGCGAAGAACACTAATGCCCTCTGCAAGAAGGGCCAGAGACGTCTCTATTTTCTGAGGCGGCTGAGGTCCTTCAACATCTGCCGGACTATGCTGAGGATGTTCTATGAGTCTGTGGTGGCCAGTGCTTTCCTCTATGCTGCTGCATGCTGGGGGCAGCAAACTGATCCGCAACGCCAGTGACGTTGTGTGGGGGGTGGAGCTGGACTCTCTGACGGTGGTGTCAGAGAGGAGGATGCTGTCCAAGCTGCGGGTCATCTTGGACAATGTCTTCACATCCTCTCCATGACGTACTGGTCGGACACAAGAGCACCTTCAGTGGGAGACTCATTCCTCCCAAATGCACAACGGAGCATTTTACCAGTGCAATACATATATGTACATATACATATACACTGTTATTATATATATATTTTTTATTTTTATGTCTTTATTTGTAAATACTGCTCATTCTAAATGTATGCTACTTTTCTACTCTTGAATGGGAGCACCTTTAACTTGTGCAATAAAGTATTTCTGATTCTGATTCTGATACTTTGCATGGCAGCTCGGTCGCCATCCGTGTGTGAATCTTTAATTTAAGGTTGAGAAGTGAAGCCCACTTACCACTTACACCTGCCTCTTGCACTGTCTCAGGGCTGACACACACACATATCGACTGTCTGACTGAAATATCTCAATATAACAATTTACGCGTATGTACCACCAAATGTACCACTTCATAAAGAGCACCAGAGAATATTCAAGCTGCCCAACACATTATAAAAAAAATACACGGAATAAATCGACACCATCTTTATCCAAAATTTTTTTTCACATAAACAATTGCATCAAAATCCGAGTCAACAAAATTGCAATAGAATATAATATGAACACAGGAGAGCTCAAGACGCTAAACCCCTGAAGTCTATACAATACAGGCCTACATATAAACCTTCCAACCTTGTGTCAACACTTTGTGTTTGTCCCTTTCCTGTTTCAAGGTAAACCGACACACCTACACTGCAAAATGATGATTACGATTGTACTTGATCAGCATCAGTTGACTTTTTTTCCTCCTCTGTATCTACCTCAAAGTTAGCTCTTATTTAAGGCACCAAACCATAGGTACGTAGGTGGTAATCCAAAATGCAAGAAGCTGCAGTAATATTGTAATGCTGGAAAGCATAAAATAAGAGAGTGAGTGGGTACGCTGGTCCACTTGCGCTGGTCCACTTGTCCACAGCAGGGAATAGGACAGCATGCATGTTTAAGGGGGCTGCAAGGATGGTGTACTGGTGGGTGGTGTCCGACCAATTGTGTGTGTATGGGGGGGGGGGGGGGGGGTTAGCACTTGCGTACACATGGACTGTGCCAAACTGAGCCAAAGCCATTGCAAAATACTGTGAAGCCGAAACGATCCATCGATCCATCGAACTAAACTTGGGGTTTGGACATTTTATAGACCAGCTGATTAATTGACACAATAATAGGTCGATTAATCCATGCTGAAAATAACTGTTGGCTACAACCCCAAAAATACTGTAATGCCCATGGCGTTCTGGTCTTTCGGCCATCGATACAGGAAGACATAAAACTTCTGTACAAGAACTCCAACAACTCCATAGGCATAAATCAACACACAAATGCGTATGCAGTACAAAGGCATCCTGGGGAGACGCGGTCCCACCAAAGCTTCCCCGGCTGTGTACAGGTTTGTAGAAAGTGACCTTTAGTCAGTGGATTTTAAAAGGGCCCTCAGCCCTAAAAGCTCACCACTATCTATCCACAACATCCCCTTCCTCCTGAATATCCAGAATACCATTCCGTCTCCTACTGCAGGAGACATTTACCGTGTTTCATTGACCCTCTTGTTAATTGAATCTCTCTCTCAATTTCAGCCTTCAGGGCACTCCTCCTCTGCTGCTCTGCTGCCTTCAGCTCCCTTGCGAGTCTCCGTTTCTCCTCCTTGGAGACCTTTTCGGCTTTTCTGAACATCCGTGCAGTGTAGTGCCCGCCGCCATTCTCCAGAGTCATTCGGTCGATTTTCTCCAGGAGCCGAGCGGCCTGTCCCTGGTCTTTCGCTTGGTTGTTGAAGACGTGATATCTCCCGTGGCACGCCCGTATGAGCTCTGTGAGTTCGTCGCTCTTGGAAATAAAGCTTTCGATCGTTTGCGTCTTTAGTTTGTCTCCGTGCGTGAACAACACTATCGAGTATTTAGCTGCCTCCTCGCCGAAAGTTCTTTGAATCATCCTCACGGTGTCCTTCTCCTCCTGGGTGAATCTGCCCAGCTTCAGGACCACCAGGAAGGCGTGAGGACCAGGGGCAGACAGAGAAATGCACCTCTTGATCTTCTCCAACACTTCCTCTTGGGTGAAATTTGTGTCAAACAAGCCGGGGGTGTCGATGACGGTGACGTTTCGACCTCGGACCTCTCCCTCAGCTCTCTTGCATCGAAACGTCCAGGAGGAAGAGGACAGTTCAGACTGAAACTCTTCCCTCCCCAGGATGGTGTTTCCCGCTGCGCTCTTCCCCGCTCCGGTCTTCCCCACCACGATGATTCGGAGTTCACCGCTCCTCTGCTTCCGAGATCCTGTCGAGAGAAAACACAGCAACATCTTTTCAGCTTTCTGTTCTTTTGCCGCTGCGCTGTATACAATACTGAACCTTAAAGCAGAACTCACTATCGATAGAAAGGCCTTCATAGTAGCATAGCATTATATGTCCGCTGTAGCTGTGGGAGTAATTATGTACGTGACGGCAACCCACTGTTACAAGCGGCATTATTAGATTATTAGCATTTTGCTGTTGTAGTTGATTGAGCCAGAGCTAATTTGAACTCTCTTATATAAATGATCATTTTCATTCTTGCCGATTATTTTCTCGATTTATCAATTCATTGTTTGGTTTGTAAATAAAAAAAAAACCCTTCACAATTTCCCAGAGCCCAAAAACACCATCTTCACAATGCTTGTTTTGTCCAACCAATGCAACCAAATGCAGCTAAAGCAGCAAATACTGACCTTTAATAAGCGTCCATGAAATGTTTTTAATGTTTAACGTCCAAGTCATTTTTTTTTGCATGAAAATTGACTTCAACAACTGAAACTCACTTACCGAAGTAGTACTGATTAATGAGCTCTAACAGGCAGTTCAGTCTATCTATGAATTAACCAGTAACTACAGCTGCCAGATAAAAAGTAAGAGGCACAATATTTCCCTCTGAACTGTGGTCGTAAAAGAAATAGCAACTAATGTATTCGCAGGGTATTTTTCTAAGTTTAGTCTTTAATCTAGAACCTTTGGCACAGCAAGGCTCTATTCAACATACTGTTTACATCAGTGTAGGTCCGTCGCAACACACCACATACAGAATAATAATAATACAATTTTAAAAACCCACATATACCGTGCTGCCAGAAATACTAGACTAACTAGAGCACCAAACGTGGATTAATCAGCCACTGAAAACAAATGCACTGCTTCCTCCTGTTTGAGTCAAGTTCGCTAAAAAAAAAAAACGAGTCTTTCTTTGAAAGATGAAACAATATATTTGTGAGCTGTTTTTCAAAGATTTCGTAGGAACCAATGGGCTTGGAGCGGAGAGCCACGGACAGGAAGTCAGAGCGCATTGAGAGACGGACCCGCGCGTTATCGGTTTTGGTCTTTCGAGGATCCTTTAAGAGAGAGTCGTCTGTAGTTACAAAAGCCTGGAAACATTCGCTTCTCCTATCTAACATATATTTGTAAATCAATTCAAGCAATGAACGTGCAGAATCCTCATACACAGTTATTTAAATGCTACACATGTACATGCGCAATCATTTAGTCACGATCCATCATGGTAAATACATGAATTATTTTAATCATATTACACAAATATTAAACAGTCAAGACGCAGCATAATACAAGCTGATTCGTGCTACCTATTTCAGGTATATATTATATATATATATATATATTTCAATTATTGACAAAAAGTGATCATTAGTCATCTGTAGTGCAAAGAGTTTGTGCAAAGAGTTTACTGAGAAGCAATTGCAGATTACACTTGAGTAGAGGACTATATTTTTCTTCGTCATCATTAACTTTACAGTCCTTATTGCACATGGCAATGCTCTGAGAGTTTCACTGACAAAGCACCGACGGAAGCTCCAACAGCTGCTCCGGCTGCAGCTCCGACCGCCAAACCGATTGGGCCTGCCGCAACTCCGAGCAGGCCCCCGACGGCGGCGCCGCAGGCCGCTGCGATAGCTATTACCGGAGCAGCGACAAACTCATTCGATCTTTCGGCCCGGGCTCTGGCTTCATACTCGTATCTCCTATGCAGCCGCTTCTCCTCCCTACGGTAGGAACCCTCCGCACATTTGGCTCTCAGTTCATCCAGCTCTCTCTGCCTCTGCGCCTGCAGCTCCTTCAGGAGTCGCTGCTTCTCCTTCTGGATGGCTGCCTCCGCCCTCACGAACATTTCGTTGGTGTAGTGGCTTCCACCGTTAGCCATAGTCATCTTGTCAATTTTGTCCAGGAGCTGACTGGTTTGTTCAAGGTCTTTGATTTCGTTGTTAAAGACATGGTATCGATTGTAGCATGTCCGAATGGTGGCTTGCAGGTCAGGGCTCTCTGAAATGTAGCCCTCAATGGTTTGCTTCCTCAGCTGGTCCCCATGTGTGAACAACACCATTGTGTATTTTGCTGCATCTTCACCAAAAGTGGTCTGGATCATCTTCACGGTTTCCCTCTCCTCCTGGGTGAATCTGCCCAGCTGAAGAACTACCAGGAAGGCGTGAGGACCGGGGGCAGACAGGGAGATGCAGAACTTGATCCTCTTCAACACTTCTTCTTGAGTGAAATTGGTATCAAACAGCCCCGGAGTGTCGATGACAGCGACCTTTCGACCACCAATGTCCCCCTTGGCTTTCTGGCATTCGGACGTCTGGGAAGTAGGAGACAGCTCCGACTCGAACGCTTCTCTCCCCAGGATGGTGTTTCCCGCGGCGCTCTTGCCCACTCCGGTCTTCCCGACTAGAACGACCCTCCTTTCATTTGGATCCGTGGCACCTCCGAACCCTGTTGGAGAGAGATACACCGTTCATCATACAGTGCTGCGTTGTCAAACAGCTGCTGTGTGCAGACTCCAGATGGAGAGAAAAAAACATGTCTCAGCTGACTACATTCTTGAAAATGAAAGATAAGAGTCACCTCTCACGAGACGGTACCACTTCAAGCCGACAGTCAGGTTACAAGGAAAAAACAGCTTTTGTTTAGCTTGATGACGATGCATTTTTGATGTTATCCGACTGGTTTGGAAATGCTCTGCTGTCCAACAAGCCAAATAAGTCTCTCGACTCATGGCTTAAGGCAGATTAAACAGTGGAATTCAAAGTGTAGCCACAGCGCAGTGCAAAAATATGAAGAAGTAGTCCAAACTTGTATGTAATAAAATGCAGTGGGGAACAGAAAAGTCTTGAACCTTTCTTGGGAATTTGTTGAACCAACAGTAGTTGGTGTGATCCACTCTCTTGGTCTATTAGTGATCTAATAAAAATATGTTTGTTATTCAAACATCAAGCCCACATTAAAAGAATGATTTGAACATCTATCCTCACAGCACAACAGTGTACTCAAGGCATTTGAATCACAAATAACCTTCTATTCCATTTTCTTCCGCTTGGCAGCAGGCTAAGCAAGGTAGTCCAGACGTCCCCCTCCCCAGCAACGTTTTCCAGCTCCTCCTGGGGGATCCCCAAGGTGTTCCCAGGCCAGATGAGATGTGTAATCCCTCCAGCGTGTTCTGTGGTCTACCCCAGGAGGCTCCAAACCAGTTGGAAAGGAAGGGTCCCAGGAGCCCATCCTGACCAGATGCCCCGAACCACCTCGACTGGCTCCTTTCGACGCGAAGGAGCAGGGGGCTCTACTCCGAGCTCCCTCCGGTGGGACGCCTGCGTTGAGTTTCTACTTTGGTGCCAGATTAAGTCGTCATTGCCGATTAGCTGTGTAGCTTTATATAACCCTGCTCTGCTTCAGTAAACTGCTCCACAATGGTTTACAGAAAACCATATTTAGGTTCCTGAAATAAACGGTGAATAATCTTTCTGTTTCTTTGTTGTCCCAGGCTAAATATTCACTGTATGAACTGAAAAAAAAATATATATATTTCTGCATGTTGGTGGGCGCATTCATGTGTACAGTACCTTCCCACCCCCTGAAAAAAACATAGGGCTCCCCAAAAGCCACGGTGTAATTTGATGAGACGAAACATTCTGACTCACTAACTGCCTGAAATTGGGATCACCAGATAAAAGGACATAACGTGTTAATATGACAGCTTTGGAGTCACCACGGCGGAAAATGATCTTCTTTGACCCCACCGCAGCCCCTGCACAAAGCTACCACGTCCCCAGACCAGTCTAATCAATCGGTAGTCCATCAAACTACCGGTGAGTGTTAGCGCTGTACTGTAGCTGCAATAACCGAATTTCAAATTTGAATCCTTTACACGCCATATGGCCTGCACACATTGCAACATATGTTACAAAAAAACAAAAACCTACACTGCAACGTGTTGCCAAGTAGGCACCGCCCAACACTGTGAATGACACACTAATAAAGAAAAAAATCAGATAAATGGTGTGAATTAAGGCCATACTTGAACCGTTTTTAACTCACATGAACTATGCTGGGGAAAAAAAAAACCCAGAATGAATCAAAAAGTATATCCAGAGGAATAAATATAATATGCAATATAAATGACTCTCTTAACATAAAATGAAAATGAGTCATTCGCTCAACACCTGACTCTTACCTTGATAGTATGCCATGTTGAGAAGCCAAAAGGATCCTGGTGATGTGTGTCATGTCACTCTAGGCACCTTTTTTTTTCGTCAGTCTTACCTCCACATGGGCGTTCCCTCTCTCTCCCTCTCTCCCTCTCTCTCTCTCTGCTGGACTGGAATTTTTTCTTAGCACAAGGAAGTGCAGCATGTTTTTAAGGCGTTTACTCTGAAGTGTGGAATGTGGAAAGCATCCAGTCGCACAGGTGCCGCCTCTTGTCCTAAACCAAATGTAACCAAACATCCTGATAATAAAAAAAAAAAACTGGTGTTGTCGTAGATTATGAGACAGCTGGAGCTCATCACCTCGTACAGGTTCCTGCGTTGAACTTCTCCTTTTTCAACTCCATTCAGTTCAACTTTATTTATATGGCGCCAAATCACAACAAAATCTGCTTTGACCAGTTGACAGAGAGAACATGAAACTCCAGTTCTGGCAGGTCTGTGTGCCAGCGTTTTAGCATTTTTCTGTTGTTGTTACAAGTCAGACACTTGTTTAGAGGAAGCGGAGATTCAACGCTCTTATTTCCTTTGTTTACAGAGCTGAGCAAAGTTGTCCGACAGGTGATGAGGACTGGGAGCATCCCGACCTTTTTCTTCTTTCTGGTGGAGTGGAAGGAGATTTAAAATCATTTACCTTTGTGTTGCCTTAGAATATAGGTAGAAACATCACCCTGTACATACGGTAAATAAGGAAGAGTCCACTTAGGGTCATTACCCAAGTGTTAGAAACTCTCCCTCATACTTATGTACTTACTGTGGGGCCTACCACATAACAGCCACATTCACTTTAAGGAATAGTGTTTTCGACACGCCTTCTCATCATCTCTTGGTGGGATACCACTTGACGCCAGCAGCCAGCCAGCTGCTCAGCTTAGCTTAGCATAAAGGACCAGAAACATGGGGAAACAGCTCGTTTACGTTCATCCATTTTGTTCTTTTTCAGTCGAGCCTCCTCCTACCCGTCCACCCCCCAGCCCCCAATCATTGCCGCTGCCCACTTCCCAAATTAAAACGAATTGACTGTAATACTGCTACTATTGAATCAAGATGACTTTTAAAAGCCAAGAAAAAAAAAAAAATCCATAGTTGGAATCTGTACTGATTTGTTCATTTTCTCTTAGAAAGAAAGAAAATGAACTCTTCTTTTTACTTCTTCTTACACGTATTCAAATAGTCTGCTTGGAACAATAATGTGTGTCAGGCATGTTTTTTTCCACACACACACACACACACACACAAAAAAAAGTAGAATTTCCTCATTAAAATCCTTAAAAGCTGCAGCTACTCCTTCTCGCTCATTTAAAAACTCCAGAATCTATGAATATGAATATGCAAACGTTGTTCACTTCCTGCTGAGCGCAAGGTGTCTCCTACTTCCCTGTGAAGTCCGTTCACACTTGCATATATATTATTCATACATACGTATTCTTTAATAAAACCACAGATTGCCCAGAAAGAAACACATGTTAAAGAAGACGAAGGCAACTGAAGTGTATAATAGAGAATCATAATGTCATCCTGATTTCTTTATCACGATGTGGTCTTCCTCAGCTGGAAAAACTTTTCCTCCTCACTCATAACCCTCCCGGTTCCTGCAGAGATCCACACTCCTACCACCCGGTGGGGGCAACTACCTTATATTCTATATTAGGGCAGCGATTAACAATTCTTTTCATGAAAAATTGTCAAAACATGCAACTTTCCCGGAGCCCACGGTGACATCTTCAAATGCCTTTGTTTTGTTTGGCCAACAGTCCAAAACCGAAATATATTCAGTGTACGACAATATTTGTATTCGTATTTCAATATATTTGTCACTTATTTCCTTGAGAAAAAAAAAAAAAAAGACCGAAACAATCAGTTTATCAAAATAGTTGCCGATTTTTTTTTTTTACTTTTATTTGTCCAAGGATGTCTGAATGAAAGTAATTTCAGAGTGGGGGGGGGGGGAAAGGGTTTGGAGGGGGCTGAGTTAAGTAAAGGAATAAAGGAGAAAAGTCTTACTTAAAAAAAATTTCTGGCTAATGACCTAGAGACCTTTGTTTCCCCTTATCTTATATTTTCCACCTGCTGCCAGTAATGGTGCTCTCCCTTCCTTCGTGCAGCTTTCGTCTTCCTGAAACTATACAGAAATGATTCTGTTTGTTAGATTTTAAAGGTGGCAATGGCTTCAGCCAGTTCCTGGTGCTTTTACAAAAATCTCTTGGGAACTTGCATGCCTCCCCAACTTGAGCTTTACTGTCCCTGAGGGGAAATGTGTCTTGCGGCCAGTAGAGATTTAGGCGCGCGGACTAGCATAAAACATAAAAAAAAAAAAAAGGTACATAAAACATGAATACATCAAGCATATTCAGCCCTTGTTGTGTTTGTTTCATGCGGAACTGACTCCAGGACAGCGCTCGCAGGTAAAAAAAAAAAAAAAAAGGGTCCTGGAAAAACTTAAGAAAACACGTGCTGACAAACTCAACTCGACTTGAACAACTTTGGGAACAGGTCTCGACGACTTGACGACATTTCTTTTCCCCCGTGCCTTTTTCTTTCAGCGCGTTTATGTGAAGCCCGTTACATCAACATTAACACTGCAAGTGTGTTATCTTGCCAGTAATCGATGGCTGTTCTCTCTGTTCTCATGTGCATGAGAATTCCCCGAACTGACTGCTGCTGCCTTTGTTTGCGCTGAATGGTTGCCAGCAGCGCGAACCGCAATGAAGATATGACAACTATGAACTGCATGTGGACTTTTCTCTGTCGGCCTCTTGCACTTTTGCAGGGAAGTGGCCTCTATGGCTGAAAAATAGTTGTTCACAAACCTACTACCTGTAATTGATAACATGCTGCGGGCCAGTTGGTCAAATTTACGGCTGTCGGATCGGATCGAATCTTGAAAAGGGGTTCGTTCAAAAAAGGAAGTCTGGATTCAGCTCAAATCCTGTTTTTAATCTGGGTAAAATCCCCTCAGTTTGTGTCGTTCAAAACTTTTTTATTTTTAGTAGGATTGGGATCACTTCCATCCAACAAAATCCGGATTCGGGATCAAAATGTCATAAAAACTTCGAAAGGGACCAAAAATACACTTGAATCGTGTCGTTTAAATACGCTTATTTACATTTTGCACTTGATTTACTGTGATGAAGTAAAAAAAAAAATAAAAATTAAAAATTAAATTACATTTAATGATCATCCAGTCACTGTAAATTATTTACAATGAAACGGTCGTCAGAGATGAACTGGATCCCTCGTCCCACATCTGGTCAGCGGACAAAAAAGTATCAAAGACGGCGGAGCATGTTGCTTTTCTGTTGCTCTGTCTCTTCAGTTAAAAACACTTTGAGTGCCCCCCCCCCACCCCCCTGCTGGCTGGGGGCATTCTAAAAACACCACCACGACTCCCAGTGAGCCAGTTCTCTGACTACAGGAGGCAGTTTAGCTCCTACATGGTGAAATTCCTACAACCGGCCACTTGATGTCAGTGTTATCTGACGGAAAAAAAAAAGGCATCAGCCACTGAATTTGCTTTTTCATCCACACACTCACACACTCACACACAGTGTGTCCAGTATTTACATTTTGTAATTGTCTTTTCTTTTTTTTTTGCGATGCTGATTGGCTCTCCAGCTGCAATCAGGCGAGTCTGAATATTCGTTTTGCACCCAGCGGGGCATGACTTGTTGAAACGGAGACCTGATTTATTTACTCTGCGGCTGTGCATACTTGTGCACGCCCCAAAGGACGGCAGCCTCTTGGATCAGGTTGAATTATGGACAGCTTTGGGTCCATTACCTGTCACTCATTTGAAGAGCCGGGGCCCTCGCTCTGTCCTACTCCGTGGCTGTCCTGTCCAAGATCTGACGAGCTAAGTGGATCCAGTTTTAGTGGAGCTGAGCAGCCTGGACTTTTTTTTTTTTTTTTTTTGGCCATTTATTTGGTTGTTTCTCGGGTCAGGTTTCGCGGAGGTGAAAGAAATCCACGAACGGAGCAAGCACACTTGCGTTTCCTTTAAAAAGGTTCCATACGGTTTTCAGAAAGCGCACGGCAGTCAGCATCCTGTTGCCAAAACAGAATAAGGCTATACATGCATATATATATATATAGCTGTCAGCTAACGCTACGAAGCAACCGACGCTAGATCCATGCAGCCATAGCTAAGTTGCAGCCAGCTCGCTGACCTTAATGCAATCTCACGATAGCCTAAAATACACGCAGGCTATATAACGTCGCTCTCGTTACTTTCTCGTTTTTCCAGACCCTCCCCAGCCTTGGTGGAGTGCAGTTATCAGGGGCTCATCTTCCTGCTGTGTGGGCTTCCACCAAATGAGCTTCTCTGGGTCTCTTAATGTGGAAATGTGGTAAAATTGTATGCGTCTATGATTTTACGGGTCGGCATATGTTCACCCCAAACTGAATAACGCTCACATCTACGCACATTACATAACTCAAAACACAAGTCAGAACACACTGAACACACTTGAAAAGTTGCATGCATTTTAGTCTTGCATGTTTTAAATTTTTTTTACATGATTTATTCCTCCAGGCCAAGCGGCAACTGGGACATAAAACCTACCAGAGAGTGGCGACATTTATGTGTCATGATGCCAACACAGCAGCCAAACCTATTTATGTTGTAGTATCCATCAACTTGTATTTATTTTACCGATGGCTTTGCACAGCGGATGACCCAGCAGAGGTCACGCTCCAGGCAATTTCGACATACGCGGCAAAGAAAAGGAAAAAGAGAGAGAAGATCTCCTCTGCGGAGGATGAAAGTGAGGACAGAGAACCCATGCCCCCAGGGCCCCTGATAGGTAGGGGGCCCCCCCTGCTGAGCTACCATGTTACTACGAATAGTCAAGAACTGTTAACAGCCACCTCACTCACAGTTACAATTATAAAACCGGCGCAAAAATGACGATTGTATCATGAAGGAGAAGGACCATAAAAGTTTGTTTACCTGTTAAGGTGATTTTGTTCCTCGGAGGACGGCGGAACACAAAAACGGACACCACTAAACTACAGCAGGCTGAGCCGGGACAACAAACAGGGGAGCGAAACATTTCACAATTTGTATATTTATTAACTAAAATTTGGGTTCTGAAAACGTCGGCACTGTGTCGCCCCCCTGTGGCGTTGTGGATGTACTTGAATTAGTAGTATTTAAATGGGCCTCCCTTCACGCTGTGAAGGATCGATTTTAACAATCACCAGAGAGATTGCAACAGCTGTTTCTGGGTTACAAAACTTACTCACACTGTCGCAATTCTTTTCTATAATGTTGTCAGACACTTAAGAGACAAAAAAAAAACGAGCACCAGCAAACAATCGGGGGGGGGGGGGGGGGGGGGGTCAACCTGCGCGTCATCGCTCTCTCCCTCACCCTGTCACTCTTCACTGCCAGTCTTGCGGTTTGTGGGGGATTTGGAGACTCGAAATTGTGGCGTTCACAAGCCTGCCAGGCTAAAAAACTCATTTTCACCTCAATGCACACTGACTGACAAAGGGGGGAAAAAAAGAAAAGAAGACTGAGGGGATTCCAGCCCTTTAGGTCACATCAGCTGTTATATAGATCAGTTTTGAATTTTAAAATGACTCTTTATCGGAAGGGCCCCTTGAGAGTCTAGCTCCGCCCCCCCCCCCCCCCCACCCCCCCCCCCCCCCCCCCCCTCCGAGAGGGGAAGCTGAGAGTCTAGCTCCGCCCCTGCCCACAGGTGAAGTGTCGTGATTCGATCTCTATGACGCAGATGGTGAGCTCACCTGAAGAGGAGGGCGTGGGTGATGCGGAAACCACACTGAATGAAATGATGCGGTACGAAGGAAGGGCACGTTTTGGATCATTTGTGATCATCAATTGTGACGAATCTTTTGATCTTCCTTTCGCTTTTCCAAAAACAGATGGAGAGCTCATCTGGAGAGGATGGGACACGCACGATCGGCGGGGGTTTTGGGGTGCCCCGCCCCCGCCCCGTCCTGCGAAGACAGGTGAGAGCTGTCACCAGTTTTCAGTGCTTCCACACGTACAAGAATCTTTCGACCCAAATTGAGCAAAATGTGTCTTTATCCTTTCCCGGAAACAGATGGTGGGCTCATCTGGAGAGGGTGGGAAGAGCTTTTTTTTTTTTTTTTAGCAAGGTCACGAGGAGTAGCAGAAGCTTGTCGTGAATCTAATGATGGTGGAGGCTCATTTAAAAGACCAGTCCTAACCCCCTGTTCTAAAATGGCTAATAAATCCCCACAGCCGATAATAAATGAATAAACACTTATCATTTTTAACACCTCAGCAGAAGAAAACCTGCTAATTGGAGGTTGAAGTAGTCCATCCTTGTTAGTTCTGTGTATTCGTAAACAATACATGTCAATACAAAGCTGGTTCATATATCTTTTTTTTTTCTTTTTTCTTACATTTATGTTATGAGCCCCATCCCGAGTCCTACAACGGACTAAAGCCACTGTCACACTGGATCTTGTGACTCTCAAGACACCCGCAGGAAGTACAACTGAAGTAAAACTGTAACTCATACGTGGTTAAACAATTTCTTTTCCAGTAAAGGTCAATAAAGGGACTTCTACTGAGAAACTGGGTCCAATTTTTACAATAAAAAGGGCCATGTCAAACCCCCCCCCCCCAAAAAAATATAATATTAAGCGTTCTTTTGAAGCAAGTGATCTCTAGAAGGCTTCAACAATTCTCTGACCTTTTTTTCCTCACAGAAGGACACGACTGCAGAAGAGAGTCCCTCCTGATGTGAGAGCACTCCAATTGAACAATCCTAAAAAAAATAAAATAAAAATTACAGCTAGATGAAGCTACATGAACTCCAATATGCGTTTGAGCTCTCGTTTGCATTTGTTTTTCCCGCTGTCGTTCAGAAAATGCTGTGTTTGACAAAATCAACCCGGTGAAGAGGCGTGTTTTTCATCGGTCAAGCCACTTTGAAGTCAACACGCCGATATCTGGTGATTGGAAACAAACAGTTACGACGAAATACAGTGATAGCGACCTGTCGAGTAAAGTTGTGTGTGTATATATATGATTTTAGGCTATAACAGCAAAAAAGCAGGTCGGATCCCCGTCTGCACAGATGATCACCTCAGGTAAACATGATTGACCGTATCAATGCCGAGCAATTTGTCACCAATCCTTATTTTCTTTTAATAAAAAAGGACCCACGGGGGGGAAGCAGCGTTTCCCGGGAGTGGCTGTCAGACGAGGGGTGAAGAAGGACAAAGCGAGAGGTAGCAAAGATCCAGGAGGAGCCCCTCAAAGAAAAGGAGAAGGCAGTGGAGGTCCTTGGACACTAAGAAGTACGGACTGAGCAAGACGGCGCAAAGAACACAATAAAACGAGATCACTGAAATGTTTATTTGGCAGGCACCGGAAAGAATGAATTGTGGGGGATTTTGTATTTTACTGGGGTGTTCATATTGAAAGATTACTGGGTGTATTTCTCAATTCCTCTGGGTGCTGCACAACTACTGTATAATACACCTTTTCATGTATTCTTGCCAATGATGATGGTTGGAAGGCCCGAAAGGTTCATATTTGAGTGTTCACAGGCTTGTGCATGTGAGGTCTAATCGTGAACACCCATCAACTACTTTTAGGTGTCTCCTATGTAAAAAAAGATCTGAAGAGAACAGACACATTTTCATATACTCTTACCAATGACGATGGAAAGTAGAAATATTCATATTTCAATGCTGACAAGCTTGAGCTGCAGAGGTTTGTAACATATGGGGTCCGATCATGACCAACCGCTGTAGAGCGCTTGGTCCCGTGTCTCCAGATGCTTATGACTTGCTCAATTTGCGGTCACTTTGGCCGTAAAGCTGAGGCCTAACTGAGCACTAGGACCCATGACATGTCTGTCTAACGCAACAGGAAGTGACCTAAATTTGACCCCAGAGTTCAGACGGTCATTTAAGACCACTTTCTCAACGTATATACTCAACTCTGAGTTGAGCTCCACAAACTTATACAGGGGCCTCACAGAGACACTACCATCCGGAATACTCAAGCCCAACCTTCCAGCACCTTTGCAGGGCTACTTCTCTTCGGGGGGGGGGCACATAGGGGCCCCAAACCAGGGTGGCTCAATTCAACGTCAGCAATAGACACACGTTGATGTCACGCGGCGCAAAAATGATGTCGTGGTTTTGAAGACACTACCTAAGTATGAGTCTGACAAAAGACCCAAATGCTACATCTGAACTCCTAACCCCCCTCAGGAACTACCGCTGGACTACGAATTCCCCTTTTGCCTAGCCCCCGTTTGGATTTGTTTGCCCTTGTGGACGGATCACCTGGTATTTGACTCTGATTAAGACTGAGCTCTAGCCCACACTTGTGCTACTCTTTGTCGTTGACTCTTGGGTTCTTGGTCTTCCATTTTGTGAAGCCTGACAAGTCCGGACTATTTTGAACCACATTTTTAGAGGCAGTAGTCCATTCTGATGGACACCATATCATCGGTCCTGTTGTACTGTTGAGCTCCAGTAGATTCTGCTGCACATTATTACTGTGTGGTAGGATGTAGTGTGTGTACAGCGGTACAGCCCTGGTGTCAGTGATAAATCAGGGGACTAACACTGCTGTGTTTGTGTGTGTGTGTGTGAGTGTGTGTGTGAGTGTGTGTGTGTGTGTGGGGGGGGGGGGGTGTGTCACGTCACCCGCAAGGTGAGTCCTATACATGATGACTGTATTCTTGAAATAGTCTAACCTATAATAAGAGACGTCCCACGGATAAGAATAACGGATTAGCTGCTCTGCTGTCCTCTGGGGGGGGGGGGGGGGGGGGGGGGGGGGGGCACGGCTCCCTGGAGATGAGCAGGTCTGCTGGAGACTGATCTACTGTTCCCTTTGGGAGGGTGTAAGGAAAGTGAATAGCCCCTTTGGAGTGCCAGCTTTCCCCCCACTGCACGGCACTGTGATGAGATACGCTCAAGGCCTCCTCTTGCAAAGTCTGAGACAGTGGCATCTTAAGACTCTGGATCAGCGAAACAGAACTATAAAAGCCACATGATAAGACAGACAGATGGACACCAAGGACATTCATTTGGGTTCATTGAGAAGTCACTTAATTACCATTTTGGACTTGTATATGCAGTTCACATCCATGTCCATGCGGTAAATACAACCAGGGAATCTGGATTTTCCAACGTCTCAAACTTGGCAGCAATACGGAAGAGTCTGCAAAGCACGCAAACACAGATGCCTCACATTAAACCAAGTCCTGACCCTCTATTTTAATGCTGCATATAAACCGTGTTAGCACAGGACTGATCCCGACCCCCATCGCCAGACAAGAAAGTCGACATGGAACTATGATGCAAAAGCAATTCTCGCTGTCAACAATATCTATGCATGGCAGCTACTTTTAAAATGAAGATTTTACATGAACGCTGACTCAGGCCTGCCTGGATCAGCCCCCCTAGTTATGCTGCTATAGGCCTTAGACTGCTGGGGGGGGGGGGGCTTCACATGATGCACCGAGCTTTCAATGCATGTTACTAACTTTATATCTTCCCCTGGAGTTTCTTTGTGCTTTCCCGTCTCGCAGGTTCCTGTGGATCATCATACAATTATTATTATTAGTCATATTTCTATTATTTATAGTTTTGTTATTACTGTTGTTGCGGTACATCTCTCTCTCTCTCTCCCTCTCTCTCTCTCTTAACCCAACCGTTCAAAGCTGATGACCCCCCCCCCCCCCCCCACACACACACCTAGAGTCTGGTTCTGCTCGAGGTTTCTGCCATAGTGCTGGGTCTCTGTAATAACACTATAAAGAGTCGGTCTAGACCTGCTCTATATGTAAAGTCTCTTGAGATAACCTTTGTTGTGATTTGGCGCTATATAAATAGAATAGAATAGTATGATCATATATGTTTCACACATGCTGGGGGGGTGAGATTCATGACAAAACAGTGGTTGAAGTAAACTACATCGAAACATGACGATGTTTAGGGCCCCCATCTCAAAATGAAAATGAAATATTGTTTCTCTTTGGAGTCCTTCATGTAGGCACGTCTGAATTACGGCGATTTCAGAACTCCTATGAGGCGTCCTACACGCCCATCCACCACCACCACCCCAAGCTCCACACCCTTCATTTTCACTTCTTCACATAACGGACACATTATTATTATTACTATTATTAAGGGAGTCAATCTTCCTGCAGGAAGTAGAGTATTTAGCGTGGGGTTTGAAACGTTTTTGTGGATGTTCTGACACATTTTGAAGCAGTTGACTTTGGTTGCCATTGAATCCATCGCCCTTTTGATCAGAGGTGCGTACTCGCGAATCGGCAGTAGATGGATGGATGATTGAGTCGTAGCTGAAGGGCCGTCTTGACGAACTCGTGAGTTGTGAATCCACTGCGGAGCCACAGCTCAGGGCTTCTGTCTTCCCTCCCTTTTAAATCACCAGGGCGGCCCCAGGAGGGGCTCTAATTCTTGTTTGGTTCCCGTGCCTCGACTTTGAATCCCAACGTGAATCTAGCAAACTCCAAGAGAGACTGAACAGAGGCTGATAACGGATGACTTATAAAACCCCAGTATGTGGGCGAGGCGGTGGTAATTGGGCTTGTGCGGAATCATATTGAACTATTTTTGGGGGTTTGAAAACTGTAATGTGCAGTGGTCCTGAGATTTGGTTGTGTTTTCTGCGTTTGGTAGGAAACCCGTCCGTCCACCTCGACCTACCCAGTATGGGGACTTGGCGGATCACCCAACTTCTTCCACGTTTTTTGGGACATTTTCGGAAATCCAACCAATTCGGCCATTTTTCTTGGGAAGACCAACTCCTAAACTTATTTCATCTAATGACCTTAACCTCCAAGCTGAGATTTCTGTGTCATTAGTTTCTCCAACTTTAAACATTATACAGCCGTTTTCACAAACCGAGCAGTGCTTTTCCAGTGACCAGTAAACTGATGTCGTGCTGTGTGAACTGTGTTGGTGGAGTTGTGTTTGAGAAAGCTTCGATATCCATCTGATATCCTCTTTTGCACTCAATTTTTGAACCAACGCAACGTAACTCACAAAGGCTTTGGCTTTACTAATACTAAGTGTTTATACTTCTGTTGATTCCTTGAGGCACTTGAGGTCGGTTGAATAAATCCCTCTGAAAAGCCGTGCCAGATGTTATAGAATCGGGCACGGTTCCCCTCAAGAAATTAAAACATTTTACATGGCCCCCTCCCTGCCATTTTGTTTCCCCACACGTTACTGTGTATTTCATGAAAGACTTTCTTTTCGTTCTGACAGGCACTAAACAAGCTTCTCTTAAATATTGACTTTGAGCGTGGGGAGCAGCAGCAAGGATCCTCCAGAATACACGTATACCGTACCTTTGCTATGTCGTTAAAGCAAGCACACAGTGGAAGGGGAGGGGGGGGACATGTTTGTGTCTCCTTGTAGCTTACAACCTAAGGCTAATGGTTTAAATCCCTGGGCTAGGTGGCAAAGCATAGTTAAATAAGGTGAATGAATGACACCCTTCAGTCAAATTACTGTTAGGGTTCCTGTGAGCAAGTAAGCGAACCTTCAATTGCTCCTCCAGTGGAGCTGCTCAGTCGGTGCAACTTGTAGTGGCCAAGAGAGCTCAACCCACTGAAACAATGCAGAAAGAGTCCCAGACTGGCCACACATCCTCCACTGCAGCAGCTATGTAAGTGAAAGAGGGAGTGGGGAGTGGGGGGTGGGGGTGTTGGGGGCTGGAGGACAACTTGCTTTGTCAGTTGCTGCTGAAGTCTTGAGCTGAAGGAAAATGGGGACCGATTGTCGGTCTCATCTCAATTTATACATAGAGAGAGACCAAGGTGGGGGGGGGGGGGGGGGTTATTCAGGAGAGTTTCACTGAGAGCAGGAAAGCCTCGATCACACTCACACAGTCCCACATCCACACCTGGAAGCTGCCCAGTACAACGACAGTTTTGAAGTGCTGGCCACTGAACAGTTGGGGGTTAAGGGCTCCTCATTGGTGGTAATGAGGGAGGGGCAAGCGCTGCTTGCTTTTTCCCTTTCCCACATTTATCCCGCCGGTCCCGCCGGTCCGGGGATTGAAGGAGCAGTCGTAAGCGTCCTGACTTTATAAACGACACTTTATAAACTTTGTAGACATTATGAACCGGCGCGGGATGTGCATGGCCCGGGACAGGAGGGCCCTACCGCCCAGAACATCATTGGTACCCGTCTATTGAGCATCAGTGAGTGAGTTGCCAGCGCAGAGACCAGAGGATACTAAGAGACGAGACCCACCCCAGCCACAGCCCGTTCTCGCCCGTACTGAAGTGTCCACTTCTTTTTTCTCAGCTGGCAGGAAGAGGCAGGAGAGTTTGGTGACCTTTCAACTTCTTGTACTTCTGTATTTCTTAATAGATGGAGTGAAAACAAAGCTTACAGATAACACGAGCAACAGGTAAGCACAGAAACACGGCAGATAAGTCCAGACAAGAGGCAGGCAAAGGGTCAGAAAATGGGTTCAGGCAGGTAAAACAGGCTGGAACACAAGAGATAGTCTTATAAGAGCTGGCTGGGCCACGACGAAAGTAACGATCTGCCTCTCCCCCTAACCTTAACCAAGTGTTTTACATGGCTACAGCAGCTGGCGTGGGAATGCAGGATTGGAAATGTCTGCCTTGTGTGCTTACAGCTCTGCAGGTCCGAGTGCCGGAAAACGGCGAGAGGAAGCGCGTGAAGTACACCAACCAGCGTCATCATCCGTCACTGCTATGAATAGAGCAGATACTCCCGTCCGTGACGACCACCATATCGCATTCACAAATTAAATGCACGCCGCCGGCTTGATAGCGACTGTTCAAATACGCTCAGAAGCCGCCGTGACCGACAGTATTTGCCTCTGAAGTTAACTTGCGACGAGAGTTTTGAGTTCCACGATGAAGGGCAGCGCTCGGGAACTACATCACATTCAAATGAGTTTTTTTATTTTATTTTTTTTCTTATAGCACTGCTTTCATTTCCTACTGGGAAATGTATCTTCATCACCAGGAAATCACTTTTTACCTCTATTCGGTACTCCATGGAGCTTTACATCACTGTGACACCAGCATGATAGTGACTATGCAGTGATACTGACTAGCGTCAGGAAATAACATATTTCAAAACCAACATTTATTGGCTTTCTCTTAAAAAAAAAAACAACCTAAAAAAACATGTTCCATCCAGATGACGAGGCTGCAAAGGTGCAGGCAGAGAGCCAAACTTCATCATGTCAGTATGTACACTCCAAATAAGTCGTAGTGTCTGCATTCTAGCACTCCTGAACTTACAAAAGCCAAGCACAAAAGGTGTTTCCATTTCGGCTTAGCATTTCTGTTTCGGCCTTTGACCCAGAGAAAGTCATTTATTCCACTGCAACCTTTTATATGGCACTTTCACCTTTGTGCAAGCTTTTCACTTTTTTTTAAAAAAGAATAATTTCAAAGTGTGAAACTACAAGGCACATTTAATGGAATTAGGCAGAAAAACAGGTTTCATTTACTCATTTATTTCCCTGTGACTGCGGAAATGAATCACAAAAGGAATTAGAAATATAAATAAAGTAGCATATGACACACGCACATATATATATATATATATATATTTAATTAAAGCTACATTATGGTTGTAGCTACACTGATAACTGAAGGGTTAATAGGTAAATAGATGGCATGGGTGAAGAGACCATCCATTTCCGTGTGTTTAGCATTCATTCAATGCGGCGATATTAATAATGATGGTCACCTGAACATGCCTTTGTTTTGGGAATAAGCAACTGTTGCCCCCCCCCCCCCCAAGTGGCCAAAATAAGTCATTGCAGGTTTAAATAAGTTATAAATCTGTACATTTCGCTCCTGGCTGGTTGGGAAACATCTGGGGTGACCGGTGGTAATGACAACAAAGTCATTACACAATCATTTGATGGCAACCTGGCCAGTAGCTGCTGAGATATCCCACCCCGCAGCCTGTTGCACCACTGCTTACATTGTGTCGCGAGTCAGTTTGACACTAAACTCGCGGTGGTCATAAATAAAGACGGACGGACCATCTATGTGATAGGCATATGTATTTAGTTATAATGTTGCGCGACACACAGCCTTTATGATGAGAAAAGAACGACTTTTTGGAGTTTTGGCACAGGCTCCTTATATTTCTTACACTATAGCTAATCTGAAACGCTTTGCTGCGTGAATGAATGCAGCATCTGCGGATGCAGCGCGGACGTGCAGCATATCTGACTGCCGGGGGGATTGGTTTGTCGCATCTCACAGCCAGGGTCATTTTGTGAAGCGGTTCCATGTTGCCTCGCAGCGATCGGCAGATATCTCCAAAAGGCTTTCAGCTTCTCAGCTTCACTGACTGCCACTAAACGCCACGCGCGCGATGCGTTCGAGTCTGGTGAAGTCAGCACAACGCGCGCGCGCCACCGTTCACTACAGACAGAAACAAGGGCACGGGTCCGTTCTCCATCACGCTGATGTCACTCTGCGTGCGCACAAAATCGGATGAGCTCATATGTGAAATGTGTCAAAAAGACATTTGTATGTATTTTTGTTTTTTTGTCAACGAGATCTGTGGAGAATAATTTGGCTTAAAAAAGAATCAATGATGCTAAGCGGGTGGAGCAGCGGGAGCAGGTCGGTCTGGCACCTGCATGCTGCGTGCTACATGAATTGAAGCTGCACACACGAACGTGGCTGAAGTGGAGTGGATTCGCTGCGAGACAAATTGGACGTATGGCGTCGGATGGTAATCAAACCGCAAAGCGAGTTTTAATCCCATCCTCTGCGTTATTCAACTGAACTGTGGAAAAAAACGAAAGCAACACGGTTCAGGAATGAATCTCATGAAACTCATTTATCTATACATAAGGTAGCCCCCACACACACACACACACACACACACCAGTGCAGCAACATGCCAGGACCAACCATACAATGTACAAACAAACACGTCATGGAAACCCATCCAACTGGCTGCTGAGGTTTTGAGGTCTTGAATTTTGCATCTCCAGAGCCACATTGTGCTCATTCGCAGCAAACCAGGAGTCAAGTGGAGAGCCGGTTGCTCGGTTAACAAATGGTCCTCATCTCCTGCATCATCATCATCATCATTGGAGCCCCTCTGTCGGGGGTTGTGATTTGGACTTGGAGGAGCCAGAGCTCAAACCTGGCTTCCACAGGCGGGGAGACGTTTATTTTGAACCGCGGTTGAAACGATGATATATCCCTATTCATATTATATTTAATCAAAAGCGCGTACCTTTCTGTGAATGGAGTGACGTTGTCGCGCGGCTGCTCATTTAATAGTGGCGGGATGGATCGTTAGATTTGTATTAGAGGGGGGGCCGCCGTGCCTTCCACCTCACTAATTAACCAAGGGCTTCTTTTTCCGATGGAGCGTGAAATTGGCTGTGCAGCGGCCTTAATGTTGGTTCAACGTGTCAGCAGCACGACATTTCCTCTTTATTTTTGCACTTAATCTTAAGCAAGGCATAAAATGAATGGCGGCTGCCACACGAGGGCCACGGTCAAGATTAGCTCCACGTTTGTGCAGGATGTAAAAATTTAATGGCGGCTGTCCAACGCGATGACGTCTGCGGTCGAGACTTTATATATATATATTTATTTATAATACATATTTGTATTGCTGCCGAATCAAATCAAATTGTATTTATACAGCTCCTTTTTTTGTGCAAAATTGCAATACAAGGTGCTGAACAAATACCATATAATACAACAATACAATGAAAATGAATGGTAATATACGGAAATAATCATATAGGAAATTGGAAAAGGGAAAGGTAAGCTAAAAAAAAAAATGCCCTCAGGACATTACGTATTATGTAGGTTTAATGGTGCGTTCACGACTGACCATCACGGCAATGCTCAAACATTACCCTCTAAACTGGGGGGTATTCAACTAAACGTTAGAGAAAATGTCCTCAAGCGAAGGTCCGGAACGTCCTAATGTCTAACTCGCGTTGTGATTTTGTGTGATTATATATTGAAGTAGCCTGGCAGTTGTATCAACGTCTGCATGTCATCAACAACTGCCTGTCAAATCAAATAAAGTGCTTAATTTTAGAAAAACAAAATAAAGTGTAGCAGCAGCTTGAGTTTCCCTTTTTTCAGTTCACTCGTCTTTATGATCGGTCACTCGCCTCTCGCCTCTCTCGTCCGTCTGGATTCAGAGTCGAGATGTTTATCGCCTGGAATGCACAGATTTGATTGGCCGAGCAGCGTCACGTGGGCTGGCGTAAGTCGTACGCGATTGGTCCTGATCCGCTAAACCAGTGCCGTACAGACTAGAAAAGCTGCGCCGGTTAAAACAGAAGCGCCCGGGTCCGTACAGGACGGCGTCTGGGTCCGGACTCGGACTTTCAGCTGATGAACTTACAGAGCCAAGACATCCGATGACCTCCTGACGGCCCGCAGCTCGCATGTCTGCATCCATGCACGTTCGTGGATAACTGAATCATTTCATTCGAACTAGTAACGCTAACACGATTCATGCTATCGCTAACAATGTCAGCGTTGTGAAGACACAAATACAGCAACAACTCGACTCCCAATCCACGTGTGAACCAGAGAGGAGGTTAACGAACCCTGAAACTTCTGACATGAAATGTCCTGTGATGTTGGAATCATTGAAACTACATAACAACTTTCAATTTCACCGCCCTTCATGCGTCTCATACGGCTGCTGTGTTTCATTTTTCGCCGTGGGCCGAGCATTCTGATACTTTCCCGGTATTTATACAGCACCCAGAGCTGCTTCATAGTCAAACAAGACATGGACATTACTCACTTTCTACAACGTGGGACCTTTAAAGCATGGCCGTTATCCAGGACAATGAACCCCGTCCAGACCCGTTTGGAGACTTGATTGGTGTTATTGTACTGTAGCTGCGTAAGGCCGTTTGATCGAATGTGCCTCACAGCGGAGTCAGCTGCATCACTTTGCCCCTTGTTTAAGTAGCCTGCATGTGGGTGGGTGTGAGTGTGGGCCCACGATGGCTTGATTTTCTTTGTAATCTGGTCACCAGTTCGTATTTCATGGTGAGGTGTTTTTTTTTTGTATTTTTTTTTTTATTGAAAAACTGATCGGCTTTATAATAAGGGTACAAATCATAATGCCTAATGAACGCATCACTAATGCGTGACTTATGGTGATTACTCCTCACATAATACCGTACATTGAAAGTTTTATTATTGCCTTAATGTCACTCACACAGTCCAGTACACCGGAAAGATTTGATCCTGATTTCCTCAACATGCGCAATCGGCGTCATGTACATTTCTCACACTGGCAAAGCAGAGACCCACAAAACGGAAAGCAAACACACGTTCACATAAAATGCGGATCTATTATTTGTGAGGACTCGCAGCCTGAAATGAAGAAGCTCGACTGCGGCGCTGTGCACGAAAAGCCCCTCGCGTCATTATCACCTTTTTATATCAAAATCTCTTTCATTTCATTGCCCCATAGTACAGCGTGTTTCCCGTGGGGTGTGCGCTAAAATGTTCCAACCAATGATGTCATTACACAAGCCCCCCCCCCCCCCCCCCCCCCCCCGCCTCCCACGACTCCCCATCTTCCATCTAGAGGCTGGAACTCGCTCATTTTACTCACATGAAAGCTGGAGTTTTCTGAGCAGAGCCTTTTTAAAATGGGCTGTCCAATGTTCACCTCCCTTTTGTTTTTACAAATGCAGTTTGATTTTACTGACTGGAATCTCACTAAACGGCGTCCTCTGACTGTCCAGCTGCCAAGATCCAGGTGAGAGAAATTCTGAGCACCTAACAAGTGTTGCTCTGCTCACCTGGGCTGCCCTCAGTTATTACAGTTATTATACTTTTTATTTGCCCCAGGTCTTACCGCCCAGGTTACATGCTGCTCCTGCCGCCCAACCCTCTGGTTAGCGGAGCTTGTTGGGACTGCACGGAGCCTGTAGAAGCTACCCAGGGCTGCCTCCTATGCAGGTTTTACCTTAGCATGGACCATTAAGGACCACGAGGTTCGCTGTGCCGGCCTTGTCTCAGGATCCCTACATGGGGAACATATTCTGATAGGGTCTGTTTATGGCCCTAATACACATGAAGCCACCTTCTCTCCTAAACTCATTGATATCCACCCCATATATAGCACTCGGTCTACTGAGTTTAACTATGTTCCTGATCCCTGGAGTGGACCGGTCGCCACCTAAGTTCGGTCAAATTCCTCAAAAAAGAAGAAGAGTTTTGCCTTGATTTAGAACTGTTGGACGCCTGGAGGACAATCAGTGCTGGAGGATTACAGGTTTCCCCCCGACCTCATAAAACCTTTCTAGACTTGATGTCTTCTGGATGCAGTACCGGACTGGGCTATAAGTACATGTACACTGTCCGATCCCTCCCATATCAGTATCTGTCCTCCTTATACTGACCCCTCTTCACGTCACTGGAGGTTGAACCCTTCTTTATTGAGTAGCCTGTCTTTTGTTGACTACTGTTTTAGAAAGTACAAAACAGCTAGAGCAACAATTTAAAAACCATACCCACAAAGACTTATGGGATGGTGAGACAGAACAAAGGTCAAAAACCTTGGAGATGGCAAGAATCAAAAGTCCAATGAACAGGCAAAGTCCAAAACAGTAAGGTCCAAAAAACACTGGCAACAGGGACCCAAGACAAGAAACTCACAGCAACATAACATACAACAAACTGGCGAAGGAATGAGGGGAGTTTTCGCGACATATTTTGCAGACCACTTTAGGAATGGACCTCGATGTTAACCCTCATCCTGAAAAAGGACAAACCGCCTGGGTCGTTCAGGCCCATCAGCCTTGTGCTGCGTTCACATGGATTCGCGGCAGGCGGACAACACCTCGCGGACGGCACGGGAAAAACCAACAAACAGAGTCTGACAGAACGGCAGGACGATATGTTGCTATGGCGATGTCGTATCATTTAGAATGGAACAAAAACATGTCAAACAAAATGTTGTGTCTAATAGCTTACGTAATTATTTTAGTAATGCATGTAGCTATAAAATGCAGCTTTCTCTTGATATTCTATTGCAAACTTTAAATGAATTCCCTCCAAAACGTTCACTTGCTCACTTTTGAACAACTTCTCCCTGTATTATATATTATCCAAACGTCCTGTTACAGCTGGAAAAAGGTGCTGAATTATGGAAGCAAAATGCTACCGTTTCCATGCAACTTCAACAAATAAATGCATAGATTTATAGATTTTCCCCCAAGATAAGGGTATGTTTTGTGTTTGGGGGACTGAAAGAACTGCTCTGATAAAAAAAAAGCCAATTTGGATTCATGACAGTCTCCAAGCTCCATGCTGTCAGTGCTTTGTGACTTTGGATTGGAATCATGTCGGAGTACAATGTGAGTTTAACACAATATCAGTATAGATGCTTCGTTCTGCTTCCAACTTGCTTTTCTTTCCAGCCTTTTTGTTTTTTTGCCTTCATAGATACAATTTGCATGGACATTTGAATAATGCTAATCCTCATCATCATCATCAATGTAGAATGTAGGTGTAAAAAAACAAAACAAAACAAGTATGGAATACTTCATCCAGATGATGTAAATATGCAAAGAGGGGAAAACGACGATATGTAAATGATACGACATACAAATGCAGAAAACAAATGTGTGTGGCAGACGTGAAATGCAGTATGAAAGAGGTATAACAGTGTGTAAGAAAGAGGGCAGGGCAGGATGGGGACAGTAAAGACGTTTGCATGACAGCAAAAATCGCATGTATTTGATCGGTCTTACCATCGCATGGCAAAAAAAATGTCTGCTGTGAAAAAGGCCAGCTACTTAAAGTCGAGATTTTCACCCTTTTCGATCGCATCCCCCTCTAACAATATATAATTAAAACAAAATCTTTGTTCTCTTATATCAAAATCCAATCATGTTTTCCTCCAATAAAACAAAATAAACCACTCAAGAGGTTTCCAGTCTTTATGCGAAGCTAAGCCTTGACCAAGAGCTTTAAAGTTAAAAGTTGTGTGGGGCGGCTCCATGCCGTGAAGACGGGGAGAAGAGGTTGAACGCTATTTTTCTACATTTCCAAGTGAATACTCCAGGTGACATTACATCACTTGCACAACGTATTTCCAACTAAACATGTGTAATAGACACGATAGAAGCGTCAGCGGTTATGTGACTCCCAACCTTTTTTCTTAAGGAACCCCTATTTTACCATAGACGACCCCCACCCACACAGAAAAAGGGGGGAAAGTAACCTGCTTCTTTTGAAATATCTTCATGTGTATTTCATTACATTCATTGCGTAAAAAACAATAACAGCACAGAACACCTAACTGCACCATTAACCCTAAAGAGTGAAAGTTTGTGTAAAACTAGCAGTTTGTATAAGATTCTGAATAGATACACCACCATAGATACTTCATGACCCCCCCCCCCCCCCCCCCCCCCCCCCGTAGCCTTGGCAACCCCTGATGAGAAGATTTTGGATTGAGTCAGTGAGGCAAAACAGGCAGGTGGTCAAACAGCCGGGCGCAGTGGAACTGGCGAGATATGAAGCAGGAGAGGCAGGAGGGCGGAAGACGGGTCTGCTGATAAGGAGGATAAGTCCAAACCGAGAGATTCCTCAATTGCTTTGGAGGTCAAAAGCTGGGGATTATGATCTTTCTCATTACGCTCACTGTCTTGCTTGCCTGCCTGTGGTGGGAAATAAATATGACAATATGACCGCTGCGCTGTGGACGCAACATCCCGGGCCGCTGGAAGAGAACAGGGCTGAAGGGGACGGGGGGGGGGGGGGGGGGCGCATTAAAAACAAAAATGATGTTTCAGGATGGCGTGTTCCACCGGCCAATCGATATGATATAGATGGAAATGAGGTACGGCGGGTTTGTGAAAACCTGCGCTTGAATTTATTCCTTCAACATCTGCCGGACTATGCTGAGGATGTTCTATGAGTCTGTGGTGGCCAGTGCTATCCTCTATGCTGTTGCATGCTGGGGGCAGCAGGGTGAGGGTGGCGGACTCCGTCAGACTGAACAAACTGATCCGCAAGGCCAGCGGCGTTGTTGGAGGGGGTAGAGCTGGACTCTCTGATCCAAGCTGTTCTTAGTGAGCAGAGATTAAGGGCTTTCAAACATGTCAAATATGTAATCTCTGCCCAGTTTACCCACTGAATACTGGGATTCACGTCCACATCCCGCTCCTGGCAGTTCGGTTAAATATTAACATATTAAACATTAATATATTCGTAGATAATTGGCGGACTTTCTGGAGGAGACCCGGTCTGATGAGGAGAGACGGCATTCATCCCACTTTGGATGGAGCGGCTCTCATATCTAGAAATCTGACCGACTTTATTAGTGAACCAAAACCGTGACAACCCAGAGTCCAGACCAGGAGGCAGAGTCGCAGTCCTACACGCTTCTCTGCGCTTCCATTAGAGCAGTTACCCACCCAAAACCCCATAATGACTGTGTCTGCACCCCGACCACTTAAATTAATTCAACCAAAGTTAAACAGGAGAGGAGTCATTAATAAAAACTTAATAAAAATTAAGACCACCACTGCTATAGGCCAAAACAATAGGAAAATTAAGTGTGGACTGTTAAATATCAGATCTCTGTCATCTAAATTAGTATTAGTAAACGAGCTAATATCAGAGAATCATATTGATCTACTGTGTCTGACAGAAACTTGGCTGTGTCATGAAGAGTATGTCAGCCTGAATGAATCCACTCCGCCCAGTCACACTAATACTCACATCCCTCGAGGCACCGGCCGAGGAGGTGGAGCTGCAGCCATCTTTGACTCAAGCCTGTTGATGAACTCTAGACCTAAACTGGATTATAACTCATTTGAAAGCCTCGTTCTGAGTCTCTCACTCCCAACCTGGAAAACACTGAAGCCAGTCTTATTCGTTATAGTCTATCGCGCTCCAGGTCCGTACTCTGAATTCTTATCTGAATTCTCAGAGTTTTTATCAGGTTTAGTCCTTAAAACAGACAAAGTCATTATCGTAGGGGATTTTAATATTCATGTGGATGTTGATAAGGATAGCCTTGGTACTGCATTTACCTCTTTATTGGATTCGATCGGCTTCTTTCAGAGGGTACAGAAACCCACTCACTGTTTTAATCACACCCTCCACCTGGTTCTGACATATGGACTTGAAATTGAACATCTAACTGTCTTTCCACAGAATCCTTTGTTATCGGACCATTATTTAATAACTTTTGAATTCCTATTACTGGACTACACGCCATTAGGCAAAAAAGCCTACACCAGATATCTATCTGATAGTGCTGTAGCTCAATTTAAGGAAGTGATTCCATCGGCATTAAATTCAATGCCACGTCTCAATACAACTGAGGACTCCTATGCTAACCTTCGTCCCTCTCAAATGGACAATCTTGTTGACAGTGCTGCAGGCTCAATGCGATTGACACTTGACTCTATTGCCCCTCTTAAAAAGAAGATAATAAAACAAAGAAAGTCGGCTCCATGGTATAACACCCAAACCCGCAAATTAAAGCAAACAGTGCAGAAACTTGAAAGGAAATGGCGCTCCACCAAACTGGAGGAATCACGTTTAATTTGGCAAGATAGTCTTAGAACTTACAGGAAGGCCCTCTGTAAAGCCAGAGCAGCCTATTACTCATCATTAATAGAAGAGAACAAGAACAACCCCAGGTTTCTCTTCAGCACTGTAGCCAGGCTGACAGAGAGTCACAGCTCTATGGAGCCATGTATTCCTAAAACCCTCAGCAGTAACGACTTCATGAGCTTCTTTAATGATACAATTCTAACTATTAGAGACAGAATTGATCACCTCCTGTCTTCAGGTGGTACCTTACCTTCAAACACAGGAATCTCAGAAACAGCTGTAAAACCTGATGTATATTTAGATTGCTTTTCTCCCATTGACCTTCACCAAATTACTAAAACCATCTCTTCATCTAAGCCATCAACTTGTCTCTTAGACCCCATCCCAACCTGGCTGCTTAAAGAGGTTTTACCTTTAGTCAGCACTTCTTTACTAGATATGATCAATCTGTCTTTATTAACAGGCTACGTACCACAGTCCTTTAAAGTAGCTGTAATTAAACCTCTTCTTAAAAAGCCCACTCTTGATCCAGAGCTTTTAGCCAACTATAGACCTATATCTAACCTTCCCTTTCTCTCCAAGATTCTTGAGAAAGCAGTCGCCAACCAGCTGTGTGACTTTCTACATGACAATAAGTTGCTTGAGGACTTTCAGTCAGGTTTCAGAGGTCATCATAGCACAGAGACAGCACTGGTGAAAGTTACAAATAACCTTCTAACTGCATCAGACAAGGGACTTGTCTCTATACTTGTTTTGTTAGATCTTAGTGCTGCATTCGACACCATTGACCATCATATCCTATTACAGAGACTGGAACATTTAATTGGCATCAAAGGAACCGCACTAAACTGGTTTAAGTCGTATTTATCAGATCGATCTCAGTTTGTACATGTTAATGATGAATCCTCCATGTACGCCAAAGTCAGCCATGGAGTTCCACAAGGTTCTGTGCTTGGACCAATACTATTCACCTTATATATGCTTCCTTTAGGAAGGGGAACACCTCAGGAACACCTCAGAAACACAGTATCTAAGGATATTGTTACCCTAGATGGCATTGCCCTGGCCTCCAGCGCCACCGTGAGGAATCTCGGAGTTGTCTTTGATCAGGACATGTCCTTTAACTCCCACGTAAAACAAACTTCAAGGACTGCCTTCTTTCACCTCCGTTACATTGCAAAAATCAGGAAGATCCTGTCTCAAACAGATGCAGAAAAATTAGTCCATGCATTTGTCACGTCTCGGCTGGATTATTGCAATTCCTTATTGTCAGGCTGTCCCAATAAGTCCCTGAAGACTCTCCAGCTGATCCAGAATGCTGCAGCACGTGTACTGACAGGAACCAGGAAAAGAGATCATATTTCTCCTGTATTAGCTTCGCTGCACTGGCTCCCTGTAAAATCTAGAATAGAGTTTAAAATCCTTCTCCTGACTTACAAAGCTCTTACTGGTCAGGCACCATCATATCTTAAAGAGCTCATAGTACCCTATTACCCCACTAGAGCACTCCGCTCCCAGAATGCAGGGCTGCTTGTGGTTCCTAGAGTCTCCAAAAACAGAACAGGAGCCAGCTCCTCTCCTGTGGAATCGGCTCCCAGTTTGGGTCCAGGAGGCAGACACACTCTCTACTTTTAAGAGTAGGCTTAAAACTTTGCTTTTTGATAACGCTTATAGTTAAGGGCTGGCTCAGGCCTGCCTGGACCAGCCCCCTAGTTATGCTGCTACACTGCTGGGGAGACTTCCCAAGATGCACTGAGCTTTCCTCCTCTCCCTCTTCATCTTTGCACATTCATCACAGTCCAATGCATGTTACTAACTTTATTTCTTCCCCGGAGTTTCTTTGTGCTTTGTTGTCTCGCAGGTTGCTGTGGATCCTGGTCCTGGTACGCCTGGGTGCTGCTGCCGCCATGGGCCTGCCTGACTCTCATCACTACAGTTATTATGTTTAGTCGTAGTTCTGTTACTATTAAAGCTGCTATTATTAATCTCAGCTAGTATTACAGCTGTAACCACTTTTATCAGTCATATTTCCAGTATTATTATAACTATAGCTGCTATTTCTACTGCTAGTGCTGCCATACATCTCTGCCTGTCTGTCTATCTGTGTCTCTACATCTATCTCTCTCTCTCTTTCTGTCTGTCTGTCTGTCCCCCCCCCCCCCCCTCTCTCTCAAACCCAACCGGTCAAAGCCAATGACCGCCCACCTAGAGTCTGGTTGTGCTCGAGGTTTCTGCCTCTTAAAAGGAAGTTTTTCCTTGCCACTGTCGCCAAAGTGCTCATGGTGGGAACTGTTGGGTCTCTGTAATAACATTATAAAGAGTCGGTCTAGACCTGCTCTATTTTGTAAAGTGTCATGAGATGACTTTGTTGTGATTTGGCGCTATATAAATAAAATTGAATTGAATTGAATTGAAATATGGGGAACAAGTTCTGCCCTATTGCCACCTTCGACTTCAGTCAGTATTTCATCACAACATGATTCCTTAACCTCGACAAGCGCTTTGAGTTACATGGAAACATAACTGTGAAAGTGTCCGTCACGCTTTGGTTGCCACGAATTGATACTGCAGGAAAAGACGTGAGTTTACCATATGTTATTGGACACGTTTGCAAATCTGCGATTTATAGGTGGATGGGGGCGTTATGACTTTTTGTCCTGTTACAGACCTGCGATTAATGTTAGGTTATTTTTTTTTGTTACCATAACCACAATGTTGATGATCAGAAAAAATACAGGATAATGGCAGACGTATCCTTTAACCTCAGAATAGCCGCCAATCACGGCGGCGTGATCGAGGGTTCTGTTGATGCCAACAGGCGTGGCACAAAACGGAGGGGGGGGGGCGCCAACTGAGCAGAGAGGCGCAAGTGTGCTGTTTGGGGTACCTCGCACACTGTTTTAAAGAGTGGCATGGTTAAGAAGAAAAGAATTTAAAAACGCCTGTTGTTTTTAAAATGCTTCATTGAGCATGTTTGCCGGTTTGACAGCAAAAAAACCCCAAAACCCATCGTTTTTAAAATCCGATTTGTATACGTTGCGTGTGCTGATACAAGTATGCCAAAGTGTGGGGGGGGGGGGTTGTCAGGTCATACAGGTGATGTTGTGCTGAAAACAAAGATACCACACACTGGCATGGTAAACATTTTTTTTTTTAGAGCGGTACATAAAGCTAAAATCAAAAGTATTCAAAAAAAACGGTTGCCCTCTCGTAACTGTTAACCTTAATCATGCTGTACGCGCTGATATTCTAGAATGTTAAAGAACAACAATCAACTGAATTGTGACTACCGAGGGGCTGGTCCAGTGTCAGTGTTCTGTCGCGATGGAAACGCTGGCGCAATGAACAAAGAAGTGCGAGTGTGAGAAGACTGGGCGAGCAAACAGTGGCTAAAGCCTTTCACTGCCTCCTCTCTGAAACACACACACACACACACACACACACTAAGAGGCTTTAGTGATGAACACGCAAAGCTTCACATTCAAACTGCATTTTCTTCTGTCTCGACTCCCCATGTCCCGTGTGTGCAGCATTTCCTGCTGTTATCTGGTATCTCAGACTTCATGATTCAGGCTCAGTCGCGCAGCTTCAGCAAACTCTCGTTGTACAGAGCAATGTTAAGCCAAACAAACAAACATCCCCATTGCATCATTTCTGGGCATTCAAGCTCAATGCTTCCTTTTTTTAAAAAGATTGCGTCTTTTCGGTAGTTCCTGACTAACGTGCGGCTGCAGTAAATACTGACCTGACTCCAGGGTTTCGTGCTCCACGAGGCGAAAAAAATTGATATCGCTCTCGCATCTTCAGTTAAGTGGGAAGCTGCAACCGGGAGACAACGGCTTAGCTTAGCATGAAGACTGGAAACCGAACTGGAGTGAAGTTACCAGCAAAAAGAAGTCTCGGCGTCTAGTTGCCGTCCCTTGAAAAAGACCTGAGACAGGGCCACTGTAGAAGTCCAGCGCGTTCAAGATGAAGGGCTTGTGTCGGCTCCTCAAGGCCTTGTCTAGTCACGGCAACCCTCTGATGCTCGTGATCTCTTAACGTCGCAGACGTCGTAAAACTTTTGAATCCTGTTATATTGTAGCTTGGTCATTATTCCGCCAAGGGTTCGAGGAGCTTCTGTTTCATGCATTTTGATTGATTGTTTGCTATTTTAAGCGTAGTACTGTTGTTATTTAGGAGAAATTTACAGTGGATATATATATATCCCAATTCACCTGTTAGGGGGCCCAAGGGCAAATAATGCTATTACCCCACCTTCTACCTGTGCAAATGGTGTGATAATATGGATAAATACAATTTACACCTTTGAAAAGCTTATGTTGAAAGTGTCGGGAGTGATTTCAGGTAGTTTTTCTTTGAAATAAATTGATGTTGTGTGTTTTCAAAGGCATCATTTCCACTGTGGCCCTGTTCTCTGGAACAAGCTGCCTGCTGCTGACTCGAGGTCCGTCACAACCGCGTCCCAAGGCAAAACTTTTCTATTCTCTCAGGCTTATGATTCACTGATTCACTTTCTGCATTTTACTCATGCTTATGTTCTTATATTTATGGCACCTATGTTCTCGTGTTTATGCCTATATGCGTATATTTTGTCTAAAGCCATTCAGCTGTCATTGAGTTTACTAGTAAAGCAATATATATATGTATATATATATATATATATACATATATATATAAGAACTATTAATATATATTTGGCGGCCATTTTTAATTGATATCCACGCGAGTGGCACAAAAATGCTGATTTTGAACTCCTGAACCAGACAACATAAAGAACCCACTTTATCCTATCACTCGACACCAGGAATCAAATGGAAAGGCCACTGACAACAACTCTTTATTGGTGAAAGACACATTTTAGGGTATGTAATGGATGGCGGTCACTCTAACTGACGCAGATGACAACCTGCTACTACTAGCTAATTGAAAGGAAAAGTCATAAAAACCCCTCAGCAGCTCGGCACAACAGCTGCCCGAGGCTGTGAACGATCTGCTAGCCGACTGTTGCAGGAGCAGCTGGATCATGCACAAACCGTGCACCATAGGTTTTTTTGGAGATGAAACTCTCACTGCCCACAGTCCAGCTCAGACAGACTGGATCATATTGGTCATCTTCTCACTAGAGTCGTCTGAAAAGACGCTTAGAGCAGTCGGCGGTATGGAGGCACACATTCCAATGTTTCTTCGTGGGCTCTTAACTGGCGTGGAACACCAAAAAAAGGGGACATTTAGGACTTTGGCGGCTGGAATCAAAGCTCATGGGTTGGGCTAAAATTGGGGAAACTTTCTTCCTCCATGTCCCCCACAGCAAGCACTAGCCAAAACCAGCTTATCCATGGGCTTCGCTGCAGCACTGGAAAGGCTAGGTTGGCTTTAGAGGCTGGTTGGGTATCGTTTCAATTTTATCGATTTCGATTCCGATTCCGATTCTGATTCTGAATCTCGGTTCCAATTCCAATATTTGTCAACTGTTTCTGATGAGGAAAATATCAAAGAAGCCGAAAGATGTTGCTGTGAATAACCAGATATCAATAATGCATTTTGCTTACCTGAATGGAGGAGACTCAACCAGCGAAGGGGTGTAACCCCTTCACCACATCATCTTCCCCTTAGTTTTAAAGAGGAATCTGTGCAATTCAGGCTATTGGTCTGTCCCCTGACAGACGTGGTGGTAGCGGAGCCTCTATGATTGGTCAGAACTATTCATTTAAAGTATTCAAGAGCTTGCACCCCTCTTTTTATGGAGTCAAAAAAAAAAAAGCTGTTAATTTTCCAGTTTTAATTTGCCACTACCTGCGTGGGGAACCTTTCCCACCAGTGTACATATTAACACCATCGTTTAATCTGGGTAAACAGGGAGTCCTAATAAATGAGGACGGGACTCTCTTCTCTGTTTTAGTCCCACTTTGTAATTACATGCTGTCGGATAATGTGGCGTCAAAAATCGTTTTGTTTTTTTTTGTTGTTGTTTTTCTTCACTTTGTCACTCAATATGTTTCTGTAACGGTTAATCCACCAGTATGTGCAAGCCAAGCTCTTTAATCAAAATGATCATCTTTAATGCTAAAATGTAATTATTGTTGTTATCCATGAATTCTCAAATTTACTGTTTTACAAAAAAACTGAAAAAAATAGTAAAGCACATTATTATTTTTGGATTGAGATGCCAAATTACAGTTATTTACTTGCATTCCTGAACAGAAACATTTGTTTTAGTGGTTGCAAGAATGCAAGCTGTTATCAGGGCCAAAGGAGGTCGTACAAAATATTAAGATTTTTGGTTAATATATGTGAATAAGGACTATTTAGTTGTTCCAGTTTGTTATTTGCCTAATAAATAACAATACAACTTTTAGTTTGAGACAAGTTTTTGACAGATTTCTAAAATATTTGTGTTTTCTCATTTTTATGACAGGTGGTCTAATCTAAATTTGTTAAGCACTGTATATATATAAGTGCAGAGGCTTGCATTTTCTGGCCAGGCCTGAAGATCATCATCACACCTCTGTAATCATGTGTACACAATACACGCTGTGGGGGGGGGCACCCACGCTTCGCTGGCTAGCCTTTACGGCACAATACCTGAGCGTGTTGCATGTGAAAAGCCTCAGCTCCCGGCGCGGCTCTGCATGATTACCTGCTCGATGAGCAGGAAGGAGGAAAAACCTCATTATACACACAGCACACACACACACAGCGATTTGAGTCATTCACATTATTTTTCTGTTTGTTTGCCGTCATCATTTTTAATTGTGCGTGCATGCGGGTGTAGTTTAAATGTACACAATAGTTCTATTATCAAAGTCAATATTGTTTTTATTTTATTCTATTTTTTTTTTTTTTTTTTTCGGTTGAGATCACCCGAGGTTGGAGATTTAGTTCAGAGCTGAAAGCGTTGTCATCACATTGACCAGATGCACAACATTCATTACCATTGTTGGCTCAGTTCGGGTCGGCTCCATGCCATTTTCTTCAATCAAAGATAACTGGTGACTGCAAGTGAAAGCAAATGAAGGGGTAAACAAACCTCTCGAGTCTTTTCTGAAAATCTTCTGTGAAGTGAGGATTCATCCTTCGAGGGGAGGGGGGGGGGGCATGATTGTCTGTGCAAAATGTTTTGGAAATCCATTGCACAATTATTGAGATATTGGGCCGTCCACTAATTAATGTTAATAATCAACAATTTATTACTGAATTATTGTTGGAAACGTTTTTTTCCCCTGTTTGCTTGCCAGTATAGATGATCCACTTTTTTGGGGGGTATTTTTCAGCTGACCTGCTGCACACGGACTTAAAGTCTCTCTACATTTACACTAGCTTAGCATATAATTGGAAATGAGTTCAGTGGAAGTGTAGCAACTGACTTGTCTCTATGTTAGTTCGTACCGAATGACATAGTTCTTTCTAGGAAACTTCCTTGACATTCTTAGGAATTCCGGGACCTGTAAAATATAGCATTACTGTACATCTTCAACATAAAAGCAATAGAACATTTTAATAAGTTGGGTAATCAACAATAATACACATTATTCCTTGATCCCGATGAATGCAATATAATAAATTATAATAATTGTTGTCGCTTCTGCTTGAATAACACTTTTCAAGAAAAGAAGCTCAAAGCTCAATATTTAAAACAGAAAGGGATAAAATAACAAAACACGTACATAAAAGATAAAAAAAAAAAAAACAGATCTTATGTATATATACACAGCTATTACGGGATAAGCAATTCTATAAAACTGGATTGTGATGTAATAACTGATACCGCGACAGCAGACCTGCTATCAAATGGTACAGTACAGCAAAGGCTCCATTTCCTCTTGATTTTGACCTGAACTCTGGAGCAGCCAGTGGACCTACAGGGCAAGGCAATGTGAAGCCTACAACCTTTTCAAATGGATTCTTAAAAGAGAAGTGAAGCCACCAGTACAAGGAAGCTACATTCAAGAGAATAAGAGAACAACAGTTTGCTGGGTAAGGTAAGCTAAGTGCTGAAGGGAAGTATGTTTCAAGAAGTATGTTGATTCCTGTAGTGGGAAAGGCGTAAACGTCTATGAAAAACAATCATCATCGCTGTGGATATTCATGGTCCCCAGAGGGCGATCGCCTCTGATTTTGGTGACCCTTGGCTCAAGTACCCGCCGTCAGGCCAAAGCTCCCAGTCCCAGTTTCTGAGCATGCAGCTTGCCGTGACATTCAGTAAGCATATTCATGCTCCCCAGAGGATGAGCACCAGTTGACGAGCACTGTGCTAGTACCATTACAGTCCAACACCCATCACGATTATGTCCAATGGAGTCTCCGCCGGCTGCCTGGCAACCTCGCGGTGGCAACGAGGCTTCAGAAAGTCACTGCACCCAGCCAAGAAATAGTAGAGATAGTATAGATCAAACAAACGAGATACAACATGTTCATTAGTGAGCTTTAGAGGTGCTGGTAGGTGCCCCCCCCCCCCACCGCTTCAGGGTACAGGGTTCAGGGACAACCAATCAGGGTAATCGGGGGTGGGGGTTCCGTGTTTCGATTCCTTTCTTCCAACCGTTCTGATTCAGAACACACACTCCTCAGACTAACTTGGCCAGTTACGTACTAGCTAGCCCTGATTGGTCATCTGGTTCAGATCTGGTCCAGTTCTTTTAAAAGACTAAATGCAAAGGGGGGCAGGTGCTCACAGACGCACTTTTTTTTAAAGGAGCCCTTCAATTAGATATTGTTAGTGACATGCAATGGTCAAAATTAGTTATCTCAACCGTCTAATCTGTGTTTTTTTTGCAATATGTCAAGCCGTTTCATAATATAATACCCAGATTGCCATGAACGTTTCTGACACACATTCATGAATCCTTTTTGATTTTAGGAACACCGTGACGTCCTTGCTTTCATTTCTTGCCATTGGTCAGGCTCTCATATGCTCCTGGTTCGGTCTAACACCTTTAAAATCATCGCCTTTATTTCTTTGGATCTTCCTCCACTTGTTGTGTGAGTTTAAAACACAGCGCGACACTATGCGAGGCATAGTGTACTGTCCTGGCAGCTGTACGGTACATCAGCTGACAATGAATAGAAAACACACTTTCGGGAAAAGGAAAAGTTTTATTTTTTTTACGTGTTCTTTATGGCCCACTGAGTTTAAACATTTAATCGTGAAGTCTGATTGCAAGCGAACCTTAACAAATAACTCCATGGGCTTCTCCTTGAAGATGGTGAGCATGGGGCTCATCTGGTGAAAAATGACTATTGCCGGGGCACCCTGGGAAGTATCAGCACTAATAAGCATTTTCATTTAAAATAAAGCATCCCATTAATCTCCCCCCCCCCCCAACCCCCGCTGCTCCACTGAACATAATATATTGTATGTGCAAATGAGCCCCAATACATAAAAAGCAACAACAGCACAGTATAGGAGCAATTGTCTACATTTTGCAGCATGCTGTTTCTGAATAATTCCAGCTGATGATGAATAATAATGTCATTTGAGCGTAGATGTTAATTTGATACTAACTATTAAAAAAAGTGTGTGTGTGTGTATCCGTGAGCGCCGTGAGCGCCATGAGTGCCTTCAAAGTTATGATGTCCTGGAAAGTAAGTGATTCCAAAAGAGAAAAAAAACAAACAAACGGGGGGGAGGGGTTCCACAGTCAGTCACTCTCTGACCACGTGATATTTATTGCTGGTCCGAACGCATCCTGCAAATGATCCTCCCATTGTGCAGCGCTTTTCAAACGTGACGGTTCCCAAAGAGTCTCTCCAGAGGCGGCCCTCCCGTCGAGGCGGGTCTTCGGATGGGACATCACTTCCTTGATGCTGCGGCCCGTAATCAGCAGGTCCGCGATTCTAGCGGGTATCAGCAGTTATCAGGTAAGCACGCCGAGCTTATCACGCTGCAGTTTGGCAAAAGGGTGTGCTGGATATACAGCTCGGGCACACACCTTTGTGGAGCCTGCCTGCAGAGTGACCCACACTCTCACGCTGTCAAGAAAACAAGCCTGTGCCTCGCTTATAGTGCGATGAACGCGAGCGGTGAACAAAGTCGCCCTCGCGTTTTAACGTTTGACTCATTCAATCCGGAATATGCACACAGAAGTTCCAGATGTGTGTAAAATCACACGTTGCTCCCGGCCATCTCCTCCTAGGACATCACGAATCATGGTCATGAGCTGTGTTTAACGAGGCACAAATTAAGAGGGCACATATAATTGTAACTGAGTAGTTCAGCACCGAGGACTGTGGCAGGGGGCCTCGTTCCCAGCCTTTCTGCTGCAAATACGTACTTGTTTTATTGGGGTCATAAAAGTATTCGCGGTGCTTGGATGTTTTATGGACTTGTTCATGAGCAGCAATTCCTGGCTGATAGGAGTCCCCCCCCCCCCCCCCCCCCCCAAAAAAAAAAAAAGCTTATGTTGAAATAGTTTAAACCATTACAGCAATCTGACAACACCTGCTCGGGGTGCTTTAATCACCCTCTTTTGTCTGCGGCTACATATTGTACTCCCAGTCCTGTTCCTTTAAATTGTCAAACGTGCTGAAGCAGCAGATCAGATATTTGAAGGTGAACTTCCTGGAGGGGGGGGGGGAGAAAGAAAAGGAAGCAAATCTGCTTCTTTTTTTTTGGCCCGAAGTGACACTTTTGAGGATCTGTATCCTTCCACAGATCTCATTAATGTTAAAACATGCGAGAGAGAAAAAAAAACTCTTGACGCACAAGTCTGGGGGGGAACAATACTGTCGCGTCAGCTCTCTTTGGTGAAAATGCCCCGACAGGTACGGTGCGTCTCGAGATTCCTGCCTGCTAAAAAGCTGTTTGGGGAGTTTGACTCCCTCTTCCTTAAAGTACATGAACAAAGACATCTGTTCTATTTCACTTAATCAAAGTTACACTCAGGGGAGATTTGGACTACCAGTGTCCGTGTCTGCCACGATACACGAAAAGTGCAACTTTTTAAAGGAGACGTCCCGTTCACGCCAGTCCGCAATAGGCTTCCGTGAAATTTGGTATGACAGATGTCGTTGAATGCAAAATTGAAGTTTTTCGTTTGACATCCTTCCAAGCTCTTTCAAGAGCAGATGTTGGCTTGACGCGTACAGAGGTTGGCAAATAAGAATGGAAGAAGCTCCTTTTCACGCGATCGTTTTCACGTATGGCTGGAAGGATGAAATCAGCCTGGATGGTGTAATCAAACAGAACTCTTACCATCTGCACAGCACTGACTCTTAAGATATTTCCCCTGGCATCGCGCGGTTTGAAGAGACAGGAGGCTCTCGATGGGCCGCTACGACCGGCGAGGTGCGCGGCAACGTGACCTGCAGTAGCCGAGCTAGCGTGGCCGTTCCGCTTGCCTGTGCGAGTTGTTGATGACGTTTTAAGAATTTTACAATGGGCACATTGCAGCACGGATACTTGCGCACATGGAAGAAGTCTGCCCTGAAACGGCTACCGTTTCACAAAGTTAACCCCGTGTTAGAAAGGCTTTCTTATAGATTTAGGAAAAGATCACGGTTTGGGTTAAAATCAAAAGGTCATCGTTCGGCTTTTGTCGCTCTTTATACTACGTCACCTGACTGAAAGCCTCTTTGCCAGAAAGGCCTGAAGGCAAACTTCTCCCATAAACGACACTTGTTTTCTAATAGTGACAATGGCGTGGCGCTGTGCTCATCTGATGTTTCTTTGGACATCGTGAAGAGCTGACGGAGATCTTCACGGAGGCGACAGAGCACACGCATTCAAAATCTTCCTGCAGTAGAAAATATTGCACGTCACTGGCAATATTTATTTGAAAGTGTCCAATAAAAAAATAACGTGCTAGCTAACCCCGACTGGTTGTTTGATTCAGACCGTCAAAACCAAACAGAGGTGAAAGAATAATCTGGCGGTTTGATATACGGCATTACTACGTTTCCCAGGATCGCTGTGTTATGTGCTTCTTCACGGTTTCCCCTCCTCTGCAGCAGGCAGATGAGCTAGCAAGGCTGCCGAAAGCCCAGCGACGCCTTTGGCCCTTAAACGAATGTCAATTTATATGTATACAATTTAGGCACCTATGTGTGTTCACAACTTCAGACACGTGAACTGTTCTGGCAAAAAAAAAAAAAATAGACCTGGCGCGTCAAGATAGCAGAGTGGAGAAAAGCTGCCCATAAGCCGCGAGTGAGACAAACTCGATCATTTGGCCTCGACTAAGTTCCCCAGGCATGTGCATATTCCAGGCTATCCTCGCCAGACAGCAGTGGCTATTCGATCAAATTCTTAAAAACTTGTGTGTTTACATTTACTGACGGGCAGTGTCCTCTCTCAAAAGCAGAGGAAGAAGTAGCATGTCATTATAGCATCGCAAAACCTCTTAGGGAGTTGGCGTGGGCAGTTGGGGCGTACAGAGTTTGCTTTACCCATCTGTCTCCTACCAACAGTCAACACTGACCATGTTTAACCTTGTTTTTTTTTTTTTTATTTCCCAAAGGACAGCACTGTCATCTGCTCCATGTCTTCATAGCATTCAGGATAGTACATTACAGGAAAGTGAAAATTCCTCTGTATGTCGCAGGCCTTTGCGATAAACGGCGGCCGGCCCATGTGTGGAGCTATCATTTCTGCTGCCTGCTGTTCTGATACTCTCTGGCCCCAGGAGAGGGGCACGAGGATCCTGACCTACATCGACAACTGGTACTAGCCGCATCCCGGCAGGAAGAGGAAGTCCACACTGCGCTGGTCACTCGCGCCCAATCCTGGGGCGGGCCTCGTGGTTTGGAGGTTGAGAGGGGGAGACTGACCGACCTGGGTCTTCCTGCTGCAGTGGTCTGAACTATTCAGAGTGCATGACTGGCGCCGGACTGGCGTGGGGCCAGGGACTTCACCCCATGTTCATGCCCTCTACAGGGGATCTTGGATTTCCTGCAGGACTTGTTCGATACTGGTTATGCTGCATCCACTTTGGCAGTGTTTGCGGGCCACAGTGGCCAGGGCCGCTGGTGAAGCGCTTTCCCCGGGACCTCCAAACAGTGTTGGACAGCCTTACTGGTCCACCGTTTGAACCTTTGGATCAGACACACTTGGAGATGTTGTCGATTAAGGCGGCGCTCCTCCTGGCCCTGGCGTGGGCCAAGAGGGTGGGTAACCTGTATGACAGTCAGTGATGATAGGGGGTCAGTGGAGCTGCATCCAAATCGGGCCTAAGGCCTCCTCATTCAGGTCAGTGTTGGAGACAGGTCTGGCTGTGCGAGACTAACGAATGTGTAACATCATCACCGTTATATTTTCATTTGCTACATTTCACATGCATGAGTACATAAGTCTGTGTTCAAATATTAATGCATGTTTCTCCCCCCCGAAACAATAAATGTGTTAACCTTTTCCTTTATAGCACCTACACTTGAAGTATAGTGTAGATAATACAGGTCATGCCACTAATCGGGATATAACAAGAGGTTGAGAACATCCTTGTTTCCGGAGACATGAAGGACACGCAGAAGGGATCGTCAAACGTATTACTATTACTACAAAACATCATCAACAACACTTTGTAAACATCAATAATATCACTCATTTTAGAGACTTTCCAAACAGGATACAGAAGCTGAAGCGCGAGACACGAATCACGCAATTTGACTTGCTGATCTGGCCGGGAACAAAGGAGGTGAACTGGTATATGTGGTGAGGGGTGATTAGGGAATGAGATGCAGGTGAGCAGGGGGGACCACAGGGCTCATGAACCGGCTCAGAGTTCAGACACAAACAAGGGAGACCACACAGATAGTGACGGATTAAACGAAACAAATTCATTTAACCGATGCTAACCTGTGCACAAAAGAGCAAAGAAACAGGTAAATCAGTATTATCAGTGGTGTAGGGACTGCATGGGTGTGGGCAAAAGTAAAATAGGTAAAATGTATAACGTAGAGCAAATCTAATATAACCCAAAACACAACCAAACACAAAACCCTTCTGGCTGAGGAGAGAGAGAGAGAGCCAGGACTGCCAAATCCAGCCCTCTTATCAGGAATCCAATCAGGAAGAGTTGATTCAGATGTGGCTCATCCTCCTGACACACCTCTGCCACTCCCCCTGCATAAGAGTGGAGAACAAAATATTACAAAGAAATTACATTATAAAATACTACCATTTTCAAAATGTATCTAATCAGCACTGGAATGCATACGTCTTACATTTACCCCCCCCTCAGGACAGACAAACAAGGAGAGAGCAAAAGGCACAAATATAGGCAGCATTAACAGATACAGACTAATGGAAAGCGCAAGAAAGGGCGTCAGCCATTACATTTTCGGTGCCCTTGATATAGCGGATGTCCAAATGGTATGGCCGCAAAAATAATGCCCACCTCATCAAGCGTTGATTCGGATTTTGCGCAAAGAGCGCAAAAAGGTAAGTGGATTATGGTCTGTGTACACTACAAGAGGGGCCCCAGAACCAACATACACATCAAAATGCTGTAATCCCCAAATTAATGCGAGGTACCTCTTTCTCAGTGACTGAATAGTTCCGCTGATATGAGTTGAACTTTCTTGACATGACTGGCATCAACTTGCAAAGTAAAAGGCTTATCAAACCGCGGTGCCGCCAAAACCGGAGGGGGACATGGGAGGGCTTTAACGTTGTCAAAGGCAAAGCTGGGCCTTAGCTGACCAAACAAACTTTACTTTAGACTTCAAAAGGTCTGTGAGAGGCTCCTCCCAAGTGTCACTGAAGATGACAACATCATCCAGATACACAGCACAACCAGACAGACCTGCCACCGCGCGATTCATCAGCCGCTGGAAGGTGGCTGGGGCATTGCGCAGACCAAAGGGCATTACTTTGTGAGAATGCAAGCCAGTAGAAGTTATAAACGTATACATATCTCCTGGGCCCGTGGAGATAGCGGGACCTGCCAGTAACCTTTGAGTAAATCAAATTTGCTCACAAATTTGGCTGAACCCACTTGGTCAACGCAATCCTTCATGCGTGGCAAAGGGCAACAAATCTGGTTTTGCGACCCCTGGGAGATGCCCAGCTAGAGTGGGAGGGTTCTGCTGTTTTATTATCTAGCATATATTTAACCTCTTTGTCCAGTTGCGCCCGCTTATCTGGTGAAACACGATAAAAGCGTTGCTTGATTGGTTGAGCACCACCAACACCGATGTCGTGTTCAATAAGATGGGTTTGTGACGGCGTATCTGAAAATAGTGCTGGGTAGCTATTTATCAAGGAAACCAGCTCATGCCGTCGTTTAACTGTAAATGGACCAGCAAAACATGCCTGAATGGGAAACACAGGAAAACACACACTGGGAAACACAAACAAGAGTGGGAGGGGTCATCACACCCAGTAGATGGCAGTATTTGAATGTTTGTGTTGCTGGAGCCAATAAGGTCGAGTCCCATTGAAGACAGTTCTCAGATGTCCAGTTTCTTACATCTACTAGGCACTCCTGTAAAGAACTAGAGGGTCTAACAGGGACATACAACTGTGTGTCGTCAGCCTAACAGTGAAAGGAAACGTCGTGTCTATCAATAATATTACCTAATGGGAGCATATATAAAGAGAATAGAATTGGTCCCAATATGGACCCTTGGGGTACCCCATACTTAACAGCAGCAAATGAGGACTTATGGTTCTCAGCGGACGAAGAATTTTCTGCCCGAAAGATAGCATCTGATCCAACTCAGTACTGTACCCGATGTGCCCCCCAACTTCCTCAGTCTGTCTAATAGAGTGCTGTGATCGATCGCGTGAAAAGCAGCACTCAAAATCGAAGCAGTACGGGAATGGAACTCATGCTGGCATCATTACTCCAGATTGGAAGGTTTCAAATATGCTGTTTTCTTCCACGTTAGTTTTGAAACAGGTTGGCTGTTTTCGTAGAGAACAGACTTTCATTCAACTTTCTGAGTAAGTTGAGTAAGAAGAAAGAAATTCTAGCATCTATTTACACTGTTGAGGACTTATCGCTACGTATGTTAGCTCGTCAAAAATAATACAACATTACGAAAAGCAATTTCAAAGCTGTACAAACACACTGTGTCTATTCTACAGAGCAGCTACTCAGCTGAACAACTGTTTATTTCTTTCACTCAGGGTTAGGGAGAAAAACCACCCACCCTGCGACATTGTGAACACCCACGGTCTCTCCTTTTTCTTGCTGCCTACACGCTCTCATGCGCAGGGAGCGAGGCGGGGTGGGGGCTTGGGGTTAAGCGACATTTGAAAGCAGAAGCACAAAAGAGTCGCGAGAGGCGGGACAGGGGCCGGGCAGAAAGCCGAACCTTGGCCGCCCACCGCTCCAGCCCATTTATTAACATCAAGTCCCGCTGAAGGTCTCCACTCATTGATTCAGCTTCATTCATGACTCGATCAATAGCACTTGATCAAGGTGCGGCGCAAGACACGTCAAGCTGCAAAACAGATGTTTGCATGCTGGGTGGCTCACATCTCCCTCCATCCTGTCTGCTACCTCCTCTGGTGTGATGCTGTTGTTTTTCTTTCTGTGTGTGTGTGTGTGTGTGTGAGAGAATAAAGAAGAGAGGAAAGCGATAGAAACAACACCACTCTCCAGCAGGGTTCTTTCAACACGGCCTCCGGCTCTGTGTCACTGCAGGAAAAATTGCAAGGAAAGAATATTATTAGAATAAAAAAAAAAATCTCCCAGAGATGGTGAAGAGAAGCAAACAAATGTTTGTTTGTTTTTTTCCCCATCATGCATCTACCTTTTGTTTCTAGCTATAACAAAAGGTGTGTAAATGTTGCGTAACAGGAGTTTTTTTTACAGTGCAGTTGAGAGGTGCGAGGTTAATTATCAAAATATAAGATTAAAATATTGTTATATTGTAGTTTTACCTTAAAACGGTCAAAAATGTACTGTGCATTTACAACCATACCACATTTAAATTTTGGTAGATAATCCACCATTTATATTTTGCAGCTTTGGATTGATACTGATTGTACTGTACCTTGTTTTGGGTTTGCAAAGGGCCCGGACCGGAAGCAAACCCGATACAGAGACGAGGCACATTTATTTGTATTGAAACCTTTTTTTTTTTTTTTTTTTTAAACACACAGGAATTGAAAGTGCTGTACGTAAGTTATTCATTAGAACAACATTCAAGGGTGTTAATGACAACACCATGCCGAGAACTGCATGCTGCAGGGACAGACCTTTTGATTTGTTAGTGCGTCGTGTGTTTCGATATAAATAGACATATGTTGTATTATTATATTATGTATATTATTCATGCTCACATACCTGAAATAACTCAAACAAAATTCTCAATGTGCCACCGCTGTGTACTAGAGACGATTCCGTTGCAAGCCAATTGGTCACCAACTATTGCCAAGACCAGAATCACGGATCCATGACCTGTTCCGTTGTTTCTGTGGAGTGCCGAGAACGCGTGCCGCCTGGAATGCGTTGACGTCGCCTCCTGCCCCCTGGACAAATTAGACTTTTTTTTGTTTATTGAAATACATACACCAGATTTTAATCTGATATAGTCTGATTCTAATAGGTATGTTTTGTTGTTTGCATGAGAACCAATTCCACTGATATTTCAGGTTACACATCTGAGTGATGACAAGGTTATTACGATGCTGATATAGGCACAGCATGACTGGCGGAAACAAGACGGAGGAACATAGACACAAAAATATAAGCAACAAAAAAAAAAACAACCCCCGAACCAAATGCAAAAGAGAGTGCGGCGCCGATACTGTGTGGGGTATAAATAACGTGATGAAGTTCTGACGATATCTTGACTAACTCTTGTCAAACTCACTGACAAGAGAGCTCAGTGGCTGCTGTGTATGACTGCATCTCCATCCACATTCCACATATCTTTTCATAACTCAACGCATCTACTGGGCTCAACTCTCCCGTGGCTAGCTGAGCGGCCAGTCAACATGTGGGCAGTAGCGCTCCGGAGTTGGAGTATGGGAAAAAAAGAATTACACCTAAAAATAAATAGCCGGAGGAGCAGTGCAGGCAGCGGAGTGTAAATCAAATGGCTTTTTCCTTCAGATATGTGGATGTGTTATTGTCAGGCGTTGGGCAGCGCATTCCTCGCGAAAATAAAAAAAACAAAACGCGTTTGCAGAGGGGTCGGCGGTGCCGCGGCGGAGCCCCGAGGCCTGTCAGGATGCTTCCACCATGAGGGAGGGAGGGGAGAGCCGGGCGCTGCTCAACCTCCGGGCTGCCTCGTCAACATCTTCCGTTCGTGGCTAACTCCAGCCCTGCTCGCCGCCGACTGTTGTCAGAGAGCATCACAGCGTGAAGAGAGAACAGTTTGGGATTAGAAGCCCGTGTTTTAAATATTAAAGTTTACATTTAATTAAAAATATTATATACATATCCCCTCTACCCCAAATTATCCCGCTGCACTCGGCCCTCATCGAACAAATGACCTGTTATACCTCACTAATGGCGTGGTGAGGTATTACATTTGGGGTCCCAGATCAGCAATTAAGTGCGACTTTTGCATCATTTATTCTGATGCATATTCTTATTAGTTACACTACAGAGGAGAACAGGGTAAGACGAACACTGATAATCTAACAATAACGTGTTCGTTCTTCTGGTCCATCGTTTTCTTTCCGCTTTCCCCTAAAAGTCATCAGAAGTTCTCATGTAGTATTTTTCAAAAATACTGACAGCTACGGAAAGTACAGCTTTAGCGCGGTTTCTCCTTGAAGACAACACGTCAAAGCTGCGACGCTGTGAAGTCGATCTGAAGTCCACTGATGGCGGGGGAGCTCCCGCTCCTGTCTCTCATTGACAGCACAGGCTTTTTTCGCTCTTATCAAGGGGCATGGTGCCATATCGACTCAGAACCCCGTCTTGTTTGTCCACATTTTCAACCTGTCCTGCGTGCTGAGCTCCATTCAGCCTGTGGGATCAGGATCCTGAGCCACCAGGGCCAAAAACACATCTTTTCTTATACAACTCAAGTGATCAGAGAGCACCCTCTCACTTACTTCTTTAATACCCTTCAAACACAGGCGTCGTAAATATGGAACGTTTCTCCCCGCTCACAGGCGAAAGGTCTTTCTTGACATGTCTTTAAATTACCCCACAAAAACCTCCGGTGTCAGGCAGACTTTTACTCCTGACCTTTTCCTGCTACAACGCGGGAAAAGACTATTAAAAGTCATTTACTGTATCTTGTAAAAGAGAGAACCGGCGAGAGAGATGTGTGAGAATCCTCCCGGAACATTTTTCAACATTGAGGGTAATCATTTTTCACATGTCTGCTCCTGTATAGACTGTACTCTCAGAGGGCTGAGGAAACATTCTGAATCTGATCTGCCTGATTCCTCCCCACACCTCCAAAATGTTGCAGTACAAAGTAATACCAGACAATCTGCTTCATGTCCAGTGGTACTGGACGAGTTGCAGAAACTGTACGAAATGTCAGAAAACATTATGTTTTGATGCAACCAGGAGTCAAACATTTCATGCAATTTACAGTTTTTTGGTATATTACAAACCATCATCAGGCCAACATCTTGATGTGTCCAATACTTTGGTTTTAAGACCAAATCCCTGCAGGACTACATTCCCATCAGCCTCAGCTGTACTTTGTGTTTACGGCTAATTAGCCAATGTTAGCATGCTAACGCGCTAAACTAAGGTAGCGAACATGGGAAACATTGCACCTGTTTAACATCTGCGCGCCAGCGTTGTCATTGCGAGCGTGTTAGCTTGTGTCCTGTTAGCTTCGGTTTGCTGAATTCTTGCAGCGGTCTTATGAAACGATTTTCAATGTATTAGTGCACTAAAATGACCAGCCACCAATGTGGGGGTTGGGGGGGGGGGCTAGTAATTCTAGCAATACAGAACAGAGACGAGAACAGAAGGCCAAAGCTGAGATCTAGTGAGTGGAAGGAAAGTACACACCCAAGTCAACTTTAATGCAGTCCTCAGTGTCTCGGTTCAACATGGTGATAAAAATGTGCTTGGCTGTGCCTTCTTCACGGTGCCACAGGCATTCGAGTTGCAAGTTTCGAATCTTCGAATTTCTTTCACTGACAAAAAGTGTCAATCAACTTCATCACTGCAGGTGCACCGAGTGGTTATAGGGCCAGGAAAAGGAATGTCAGGACTGGGCAGGATGGGTCGGCTACCTCACTGAATGAATTTATGTAAAACCTTTGAAATCAGACAACAAGCCCATTGGCTCCTACTGAAGATGTAAATCTTTAAAAAACACCTCACAAATATATAGTTGCCTTAAAAAAAAAATTTTTTTTAAAAATCATTACTTTTCTGAAACAGCTGCTCACTGTAGTTTTTTTTAACGGTTGTTACTCGAAGCAGGAGGTAATAGGGCATTTGTTTGGAGACTATTTTCAGCTGCGGATTAATCCACATTTGGCGTTCTGGTGAGCATTTGGGGCAGCAGGACGGCGTATGTGGGTTTGAGTCAAAACAAACAAACAAACTTTCTCTTTTGGGCGGCATGGTGGTGCAGTGGAGCAGGGACCAGAGCGGGTTGGGGGGTGTGATCCTCCTGTCGAAGTGTCCTTGCCATTGCTTTTCGAGCCTGGAACTTGCACCTGAACGGCCCGATCTGCAAAATGCCTGCCTGCACTTCTCCCTGGCCCACTCCTGCCGTCCTCTGGACTCTATACTACCACAGTTTGAACTTGCAAGTAAGACTATGCACATTCATTATTTACAATGAATCCCTAAAGTCTTCCTGTCTGTCCTGCTGCTTTGCTGACTCGCACTGTTTTACCTACGATTACAAATCGCTACCTTCATTATCCCTGATCTTCACCTTCAGTTCCCCCTGAATCTTTCTCACCTCCTGGCTAGTTGTTAGAATAACAATGGACAGTCCTTGCTGGGACAGTGGAGTCCACACAGAAGTTGATGTAGTCTGTGATGCACTCTGTGAGCCCATCAATGTCCTCTCCATGCGGCTCACAGAGCGCCTGCCAGTCAGTCACCTCAAAACATCCCTGAAGTGTCTCATAAGCCTCCTCCGACCATCTCCTCACTGTCCTTATGGTTGCAGGCTGGCTCTTCACCAGAGGCACATAGCAGGGGTTAAGGTGCACTAGGTTGCGGTCTGACCTACCCAGAGGGGGGATGGGAGAGGAGCTGTATGCAAGTGTCCAGGGTTCTCTCCTCTCCAGTAGGACAGCTCACATACCGAGTGAAGGTGGGAAGTGTCTTAGCCATGGTGACGTGGTTGAAGTCACCCGAGATAGCGATGAGTCTGTAAACGGGCTATGGCAGAGTGAATGACGTCACACGCCGACGTCGGGTTGGCAGAGGGGGGGATGTAAACATTCACAACAACGGCATGCGAGAACTCCCGGGACAAATAGTTCAATGTCCGGGCAACAGACACGATCCTTGATGGTGATGTGGGAAGGATTGCACCACCTGTTGGCTAGAACGGCAAGCCCCTCCTCCTTTGCGCTTACCGCTTCCGGTGCAATCCCTGTCGGCCTGGACGGTCTGAAAGCTGTCGATGGAGACGTTGTCGTCGGGAATGTCCTGGTGCAGCCATGTCTCTGTAAAGCACATTAAACTACACTCCCGCTACTCCCTCTGACTCTTGGCCAGCGCTGTTAGCTCATTCATCTTGTTTGCCAGCGATGTCACGTTGCCCATGATGAGGGGGGGGGGCCCGGTTTATATCTCCTCTTCTCCATAAGCCTCTGCTGTCTCGACCCACCTCTCTTACCTTGTCGCCTCGTTCCCTCCTCTGTGTTTTTTCTCCAGATTTCCGCGGGGATCTCCGATGTTCTGGCCTCCAAGCCGGCCGGCTTCAAGGCTATCTGAAGCTGATCTCTGGAGTAAACAATGCGACCCAGAAGTTGCCGCGCGACTGCACCATGTCTGAATGAAAGTAATTCCAGAGTGAAAAAAATACCAGAACTCTCTCCACCAGCATGTCTGTAGAGGGCTCAACTTCAAAAAGTTAGTAGTTCAAATACGAAAGTTATGATAAACGAATAAATATAAAAAGTAAGAAGAAATCTGCTGGACTTTGCTTTTCAGCATATATTTTAATTTCTTTTTTTTCTTTTTTTGGATCAAATAATATGCCGAGAACTGGAAACAGGAATCGATAGGAGCAAGAAACAGCCAGCAGACAATTAATGTCAGATGGTAAAACTGAGGGGTTTATCAGAATTGACTTCTCAGAAATAGTGTAAAAATGATGACAACCATCAAAGCTATCCATCATTATTCGTTCATTTATTTATTATCTTGTAGTACAGTATTTGAGAACTGGCTTTTATACTTAAGCATTTCAGAAACGTGGTCAAACTGAACGCTCAGCTCCGGAGTGTCCTTTCCATCTCTACCATCAATATTCGATGCATGTCTTTTTCATTTTCCATGCCAAGCACAGCACAACCCTGTGATACAAACAGTACCTACAACGTGTAGGTGCCACAGCAGATCGGTCTACATCACACTTCAGATATGGCCAGTCTTGCACTGGCCATGTTGGAACGCTCTCTCTCGCTCTGCCGTTTTTTAGAGGACACGTTTTCAGTTCTGAACATTTTAGGACACGTTTGAAGAGCTTGGGGTGTTTCTGGCTCTGCTCTGATTGGCTGGTTTCCAGGCCCGGGCTCCACGAATCAATCAAAAAAGGTGGTTCGAGTCGGCGAGCTAAGAGGGCCGCTAGCCGCACAGCTAACCGCAGCTACAGTTAGCAGCAGTAGTTAGCGATTACTTTAGCAACAAGTAAAAAGCAAAAAACTAACTGACCAACTTTCCTTGCTTTCCTTTTTTTTTCTTCTTCTTCATGGCCGTGCCTGGAGCAGATGACCATATAAGGAAATCCGTGCCTGTCTGACGTCAGCAATGCACGAAAGTAGAAAAAAAATGTTGGAAATGTAGCGTTCCGAAGCCTGAGCTTTTGGCTCTCAGGGATTACTTTTACATATGTTTACCACATTATTTGGAAATTCGGCAACATCATATATATATATATATATATATATATATATATATATATATATACAAGGTCCCCTTTAAGTCAGCAACAGAATATATTTCATAGTGTGAGTATATAGGATGATGCTGCAACACACTATAAGAGGAAAACTGAACTAATTAAATGTATACCAGACAACTGAAATGAAAATAAGCCCAGTAGTGAAACCTTCCTGAATATGGTGATTTCTAACTCGAGTGAGTAAGAGCGACCAGCTAGGGAGAACTTGAGCAGCAGACAGCAAGCAGGAGTCCAAGAAAAAAAAAATCAGCGAGGAGGCAGCAGTTTGTCAACTCTCCACAAGCGCGCCTTTAATTGCCGCGTAGTGGCGTTTGTGCCGAGCTCTCCGGAGGCACAGCACTGAGTTTTAAGATGTTAATGTGAGGTGATTGAGTGGTTCAACAAGCATAACTTTGCCTGGGGGTGTCTTCCTCCTCCTCCCTGCCCATTCTCTCCTCCAGCCTCAGCGGGGTAATTTGGAGTGGAGAGAAGAGAGGCTGCGCTGCTCATTACTGCTGCCTTGCCTGTTTGCCCCTGTGGGCCACAATGGCCGTAGCTCAGCAGTCCTGCCCTTGCCAGAAAAACCCCCAAGAGAATAAGGATGAGAGATATTGACTGTCTATCGCTGAGGCCTAATGTAGAGTCCCGGGGAGGGGGGTGTATAGCCTTGGAAAATGCAGTTTTCGCCTCTGTCAGTCCACATTTATTCTTTTGTGTTTGCGGTAAGTTTTTTGCTCTCTGAGAGTTTGACAGACAAGTGACGAAACAAATGGCTTTGGAAAGTAGTTACACTCGTCATCTAAACAGATTGTGCAGGAAGACAGACAGTACAGAAATGTATTCTCAAAGTCAAAGTTGCTAAAAATATCTATTTGTTATGAGGAGAGGTACTACTTTTTTTTATGAGGCTATCCTCCCAAGAAAAAAACACACAACAGCACCAGTCCTTTCAGGGAACTGGGCCCGAAAAACAATATCTGCTCACGCTGAAGTGACAAAGCCCTCTAGTGGTTGTAGTAATTCCAACGAGAGCGAAGGAGGAAGTCAGGCGGTGTTGCTTCTAGAGCATTCACCACTTCTGCATTTTCATAGTCATCGACAATGATCAGTTCCGTCAAAAAAAAGGGTCTCAAATACAACCAGTAAAGGGTTAACCTGTATCCCGTTTGACGGCAGTAACAAGGGGACTGCTTTCTTTCAGGGATAACTGGAGACAATCCTCCAAAATACCTTCAATTTGGTCGATTTAACATGACATAAGGTAGAAAATGACTGCTCAAACAAATCTATGTTCAACAACAACCAAAGTTATGTCCACCTTTGGTCGTTAGAAGGCCATCACAAAAGCTCTGAAAACAGTCAGTCAGTTTCTTCAACCATGGCCACGATCATTCCCAAACCTTAACCACACGTTTGTTACTGTAACCGTGAAGACAGAGCTCCCCTTAACCTTAACGAAACGTCATTTTAACCCAAACCGTGGCCGCGCCTCTAACTCTGACCAAGTCGCTTTTGTGCCTAAACCTTAACCCCAGATTTGTCAGATCATAAAACAGATGTGTACTTCGACAGTGATTTGTAAGAGCTTTGAAGGCGCAGACAAATGGTGTCGCCCCGCTGACAGGGGGGGTTTCAGACCAGGAAATGCTTCCATGTATCGTTCTAGAGGGTATTTACATGTGCGTTTTCTGATCTCCGATCTTTTTTTTTTTCAGTTTCAATTTTTTTTGTGCAGATCCAGACCAATGATGAATGTATGTATGCTACTAACAAGTATTGTGCGTGTATCCAAAGCCTGATACAGCAAGTCAATTTTATTTATTCAGGCCGAAGTCACAAATTTGCCTCGAAGGGCTTTACAGTTGTCGCAGACAAATACAACACCCTCTACCCTTAGACGCTTGGTTTAGATCAGAAAAAACTTCCCCAAAGCTCCCTGCTTGCCAAACACCACAGTGCCCATATGTTTTACAAAAATAACTGAGCATTTTTAGCCTCTTACAGGCACCGTAGGAATTAAAAGTATTGCTGCACCATTTCATCGAATGGAAATATATTCTGCATGGCTTTTTATACACATTTAAGCCTGACCTGATGGTATCTTTTCGAAAACATGTGGATTTGACTGGCTGCACAGCGCGCGTTTGTAGCGATGGAAGTGTATGTTCCGGGCCGTGAAGAATGAAGCCATGTTTGTGAGAAAGACTTATGTCTTCAGCAGGAACTTGTTAGGGCAAGTCAATAAGTACTGAGACGAACTAACACAGGTCTTTTTATGTGATTTATTGACGACATGAACAACAGGAACAGAATAACACCAGACCCATCCTTGAAGGTTAGAGAAAGATTGTGCTACTACTTGGTTGAGGTTAGGGACCGATCGTAGTCATGGTTACAAGAAAGCACCAGAGTTGCTCATCGGTAGCAAACAGCAGCCTCCCATGTTAAAGTCACATGGTCTGTGCACCCTAGACTTCTCCTTATACTATACAGCAGAGCAGTCTAAACAACAACGCACTGTAATCCTGAGAGAAACTCGTCCTGAGAGGACCTCTCCTGCGTGCCGGTTTTTCTACTTCCCCTGCAGACCCAATTCCACCTCCCTCCTTGTTGCTGTCCCACCAGTCTGCCCTTAACTTCCTCAGGGCCCCGGAGTATCTGTATACATCTGTGCAAACTGCTCACTGATAAGAGTGAGGGGGCAAACTCCCGCGCAAGCAGCCCGAGGCGGTGAAAAACGAATACACGGAGCTCGGTGGATGCTCGGTAAAATGATGCCTGGAAGCGTCTGGCTGCCACGCAGGGACAGGCTGGGATAGTTAAAAGTAAAATTACTGCCCTAGCTGCCCGAGGGGCTCCAACCCTGTGTTGCTTTGTCAAGTACAACACTTGCAATATTGGTGTTTTTATTCGCCTCAAAGGAGCTGAGAATTCCAGAAGTGCTGTATTGTCTGTTGAGCTGTTTGCATCATCATCAGAATGTTGGTAGGAGTAAACGAGAGGCTCATGGTGATTAACTGCAGTATTGATTTTACAGGGCTCTTCAGCCCTATACTGAGATATATCTTTGTAACACCAACATGTCCTCTTTGAGCTTGTTGGAAAGCAACAGCTCACCAACCTTTGTGGGGGTTTTTAAATATATATCTTAAAGCTCTCTCATTAAATGTGTGTCCCTGTTTTGTAGGGCTGCAGGGTTAATTAATCCCCAGTGCTAAATACTGTCGCGCTAGCCAAAGAGCTAAATCTACCAGAGACACTGTTGCTGTGTCTAGTCCAAATAACACAAACTTGATGGCTCTTGCGACCCCCTATACATGACATTAATGATGATTTCCATCACTGTTAATTAGAACCGTCCCTCCCCTGGTTTTGAACAGTATGTTAAATGTGACACACGAGACAACGCAGCTTTTCAGCCCCCTTTGTCAAATTCTGACCACAATACAGCACACCTAATTCCAACCTACAAGACTGGGTTTAAGAGCAGTTAACCACAGACAAAAAACAGTGACTGTATCGTCAAGAGATAGGGGATCTTTCCTTTGCACAAACTGGGACGTGTTTCATGATTTGGAAATTGATGAGGCCACCGAAACAATAACAAGTACATGCAAATTTGTGTGGATAGCGTTGTTGCAAAAAGGACTGCATCAACCGGAAGATAAAGGACTGCATCAACCCGAAAGGTAAAGGACTGCATCAACCGGAAGATAAAGGACTGCATCAACCGGAAACAAATTGCTTTCAGAAATCAAGATAGAGCGGATTCGAAAATAGTGCAAAAGTGGGGGAAAAAATTAAATAAATAATACAAGCAATTCCAATTGTTTGGGCTCTAATAAACAAGCAAGTGTGGAGGAAAAAAGGTATCCTTTATATTCGTTATACTTATATATATATTCGTTATACAAGTCTAATAAAGAGAATTGATGAGCTGAAACATGATGTGTGAGCGAGCTGATGCTCAAGGTTACAAAAAGGTTGTTTTTTTTATCACATTCTAACAGTTGGCAGTACTTAAGCACTCAGTTGTAGTATTTATGCCCTTTTTAAAAAAACAGCTTGGGAGTTGAGAGTAGATCAAATCCACACTTCTGCCTTTGGACATGTCTTGGGCCTTTTTCTTAAGAGACCTTCAACTCTCTTGCCGATTGGACATTCGAAGGAAACAAGCGTGTGATTGACTGACTGTGATTTGGATGATCTTAATCAAGAGTTTCGTACCTAAGGCCGCTTGTTCCTGATTGCCGGCGTGATGCAACAGAATCCCTGTCCCAACATATCTTAACTCACACCGGAGCAATTACGCCTTTTCTAAATGCAACATGAGGATCTTTTCATTTCATCCGTTTGATAAGAGTTTCTTTGGATGCCGTCTCTGAGCCAGCAGGCTTGTGTAATACGAATTTGAATGGCCCTGAGTCAGACAGACGCACTGTTCCTCCTATAGCAGAGACTCGGAGAATCACTCTCTCTGTATCCTTTTGAAAAAAACAGGATGACTACTGATTTCAAAGCCTGAAAACAACCGTGAAGACCTCTTCAGGAAGATCACTGCAAACCCTCTTATTATATCATATCTTTACGTTCTCAATTCAGATGCTTTATTGTAATAAGAATCGGTTGTACAAGTACCTTGGTTTGCATGAAAGTGTTCTTTAAAATACTCATTAACAACATTTCAAAGAGGCAGAACTTTCTCCTGGCAATAATACTGTCTTAATAATGTTCAATAACAGACATCTTAACTTAGAAGGATGGCTTGTTCTGCCCTCAGCATGACCTAAATAGAAAATATGTTCTTTTTCTATACCAATAAATAAAAACATAAAAGAAACCTGAAGTTCCAATTAAATAGTTATTTATTGGGAAGGTTGGTATTATATGAAAAAAGGAAATACGACTGCCGCTCTCATATCCACTAATAAAGCTGTTCCAGTAATACAGTCAGTCCGAAGTTACTCCTAATATGAGCAAACATTTTGTGAAAAGAAGTGTTTTCTTCTCTCACAGCTCCCTTCACCTGCATAGTACCATGGTTCACCGCTCTACGATAAGTCAACTGCAAGGTTTGGAAATTAGACAGGAAGTGGCTATGAGACAAACAGCAAAATATATAAAAGGAAAGCTATTGTAACATGAACGTCAGGTTGTGTTCTAAATCGTCCTCTGGATGTTTGGTAAAGAAATATCCCGATTCTAATGTTATCTGGTGTTTTAGCTTCTCCTAAACCCAGACTCAGTCTTGGCAGAGGCTGGTCCTTTTCCACCTCCGCCCCCTGGTGAGGCCGTCTTTGGACCCGCTACAGTTCGCCTATCAACCTGGCATTGATGACGCTGTCATCTACCTCCTCCACAGATCACTCGCTCACCTGGAAAAGGCCGGTAGCACTGTGAGAATCGTGTTCTCTGACTTCTCCAGTGCCTTTAACACCATACAGCCCACGCTTCTGGGGGACAAGTTGGAGCGCAAAGGGGTGGACCAGCCTCTCACAGCACGGGGAAAACCAAAGGGATAGTGGTGGACTTCCGCCGGTGCAAACACACCCCTCCCACACCGGTGAACATCCAGAGAATGGACACTGAGATGGTGAAATCTTACAAGTACCTGGGTGTTCACCTGAACAATAAACTGGACTGGACTGTACAAGAAGGGCCAGAGCAGACTCTACCTGCTCAGGAGACTCAGGTCTTTTGGAGTGCAGGGGGGCCACTCTTGAAGACCTTCACTGACTCTGTGGTGGCATCAGCCATCTTTTATGGAGTGGCCTGCTGGGACTGCAGCATCTCAGCTGCTGACAGGAAGAAACTGGACAGACTGATTAAGAAGGCCAGCTCTGTTCTGGGATGCCCCCCCCCTGGACTCAGTGGAAGTGGTGGGAGAAAGGAGAATGATGGCTAAGCTATCATCACTGAGGGAGAACACGTCCCCCCCCATGCAGGACACTCTGGCAGCACAGTTACTTTACTGTTATTTCTTTCGTTCTGTGAATTTGGAAATTTGGAAATTACAGTTGTTTTTTTAGTTTTAGTGGTCTTTATTGCTTTTATTCATTATATCTTGTTTTTCTACTTATGTCTCTATTGCACTCTCCTGTATGCTGCTGGAACATTAAAGCATTGTAAAGGCTTATCTTATCTTATCTTAGCTTCTTGAGACAGAGTTCCTAGAGGAGACATGGTCTTAATGTGGTCGTCTCTGAATAAATTAAGTATTCGGCTTCAGAGGAGAAAGACCTTATAACTAAGTAGGTCAGGGCTGTTCCTAACTGACTGCTATCTCCATACATTATAGTCTTAAATACTGATAAAATATATCCAAGATAAATGAGGTGGGGAGCAGCAGGTCTGTCAGATGGGGATACTTTGTCAACCAGTGTGGAGTTTAGCCTGAAGCCTGAGCAGGTACACTTCTACTCTCCTGGAGGCCGACCAGCGGAACTGGGCCAAATCCATTAGCATCTTCGAGGCCTTTGCCAAAAAGGCTGCCTGTCCTGCGTCCCCTCCCCCCTGACTAAAAACACCCAGAAGCATACGTCCAAGAAGTTCCCTCGCCTCGCTGTCAGGAACTCAGGAACTCAGCGTTTTAAAAGTTTTAGTTTCAAAGTTCAGATTAGTTCAGGAATTCAAAATCACAAAGATCCAAGGATACTAAAAGGAAATTTCTGGTTATTTTTCAGCATTATAGACAAGATGATGGCGTTCACAATTCACTGTTACATACTTAATAGTGCTTTCCAACGTGCTGAGAGGGGTGAAGACATGTCGGACAAAGGCAAACAATACTAGAGACAAATATGAGTTTTGACAACAGATGATTTACGGCACGATTGAGTCTTCTTATATTACCGGGCCAACACTGGGCTGTCACTGGTCTTTGCTCCTGATTTAAAAGAAAGTTTCTTCTGCCCCCTCTGGCGTGAAGTACTGATTCTAAAAGGTTCAAGGTTCTACTTACAAAACATGATCACGTGACGGCCTCTGACTTTTGTGTTTCCTTTTTGCAGGTAGAGATGGGCGGAGCCATCCAATTTGATTTTGTTCACCTGGGCATGCTGGGCCTACCATCATCATCATCTGCATTAGCATGATGCAGTGTTGTTCTTGAGTAAACGACCCAACAGTGCACAAAAATAGTGCAAAAATACTCCACCTTGACCAGCTATAGGACAACGCTATTTCCAGTTGTGTTACAGTTTACATTTTGTCACTTTCTCACCTCAACCCGCCGCCAGCCTCCGTTGGTTATCCCGGTATTTTAGCAGGAGAAGACCGTGGGAAACCGTTTCAAAAGTTTTTTTCTCGCTAAAATGAGTGTTGGTTGGTGGTGTTTGAGTGTTTTTTTAAGCCATTACCAAAGTAACTTCCCAGTTTGCTGCTTCCTGTTTGGTGCTGGAGAGAGCGCACCCATTGGTTGTTGACAATGCTCACGTCAATTAACTTCTATATTTACATGATAATATTAACAACATTAAGCAAGTTTGATTTTATCGGAACGTCAAGGCAAGAAAAAGACTGACTTAAGACAGCTCGGAGTTTTAAGACCTAACCCTAACCTTACGTCAAAGGATCGAGATGTCCGGCGAAACTCGCCTCATTTTATTCCGACATTGGAAACTTGGCTGCGACGGTGAGGTCATTTTGGTGTTATGTATTAGGCGGCCCTATTGGACGAACTCTGCCACAGACCCAATCAACCACCCGCGAGGCCCCTCTTCTGATGCTGGCCTAAGGATCTTTTTGAGTACTTCCATGCCCCTGGAGTACATTTTGCTGACAGTACTTGTGTACTCTTACTTAAGTCAAATAAATCCAAAAACCTTCTTCACTCCCTCTTTCTTTTTTAGACACGAATGCTTTGCTTTCCCCACCCCTGCTTTTAACTTTTGGAACGCCCACTGTGACAACCTGGAACACCAGAGGTTCGGTATCCTCAGCAACAAGATGGTAGAGGATTGCGTTTGCAGCGGCCTAGTCTAGTGATGGAATAAGTCCGTTAATGTGGTTGAAGCACCTTTTGGATGAATCTGAGAATGAATAAACTCCATGTTGCAGGAAAAGGCAGCCTGTCAAAATACATGCAGATAACTTGCTGCAGCCAAACTTGACTTGATTGACGTCCTCCGTCTTTTTAGGGTTCATCCTGAGCTCTTCCAGCGACATTTGGTGCGTCTGATAGGTTGGTTTTCTCTCTACCCTGGATGTGTGCGCAATCCAAACATGTATTTCATCCATAAACAAGAGCGTCTGTAGTGAGCGCACACAGAGAGCGCTTACGCACAGTTGAGTTATTCACCATTTCAAGCTGGGGGTTGAATATTCTCTAGCTTTTTTTGTTCACCAATAAGCATGGCAAAGAGACGTTTGTCTTGGTCGGAGGAGATTTGTAGGAATAAATCTGAGGGAGAGAGTGACCGAGGCTTTGATATCGGGATGACTGACTCTTGAGGAGGACACGTTTGGAAAAAAACATGTAAGTAATCACGTTTTTCATACTTAAGTCCCTTTTTAACAACTCTTGAAGTCGAAACTCTGGTGAGACAGGGAACCAGGACAAGCAACACGCAGCATAACAAACAGGAACTGGCAAAGGAACAAATCAAGTGAACTGTTATGTGTAGTGGAAGGCGATTGGGGAATGAGGTGCAGTGGGAACATTCTACACAGTAGTCACATCAAGTCAAATGTATTGCTAAAAATAGAAGTCATCACCGTATTGATGCTACATACGTATGATTCCAGTGAATATACATTGTTGAGCTGATGAATGAAAGATTATCATAGATGTATTGTCTAAACAGGCACACCTGTACTTGATTACTATGTAAAGATGGCCTGTTACAGAGTATAGCTGCACAACATTGCGGTGCTTCTCTTGGCATTTTTTGCGTGCAGCTGCAGGCGAAGCTCACGATTAGCCCAGCGCGCTGGACATTCAGAATGAGGCAAAGAAGTGAAAAACGGAACAAGGTGCCCAATACGTTCTTAATTCACGGCTAAGAACCTATTTTGGAGGCCGCAGTGACCTTCGACCTTGATGTGTCACCTATTCGGAGCCCGACCAACAGTGAAACGTGGTCACCAGCTCTTGAGTTACGGCCAAAACGGGGCCTAAAAATGTCATATTGGTCCTTTACAGATACTAAATAATAACAACTTTCGGCTGTCACTTCCTTTGAAAGTGCTGAGAGAGCTCCTCTGCCCACCGCCCCCCCCCCCCCCCACCCGAAAGCATTCCCATTTGAAACAGTCAAATGACATATTTGTGGCCGCGATGCATTCTAATTAAATGCAATTAGTCACGCTGTCGCAGATTTGCGGCTCTCGTTGAGGTACCTCACAGCCAGTCTGCGAGGGACACGTCGTTGTCATTTGCCGCAATAAACCGCCACGTCTCTTTAACCCCCCCCCCCCCCCCCCGTCCCCCGTCCCCCGTCCCACTTCCGCACTGGTCAAATTGACGGGAAAGACATCTGACAGTGAGTTCGCTCGAGTTTCCTGGGCTCATCGTCACCCAGATGTCAGCGGAGCGCGCTCGCTTTTGATTTCATGTGCAATTTCCTCGTCAGGTGGGGGGGGGGGGGGGTCAGGGCCTCCGCGACAACTTGTCGTTTTTTTTTTCTCTCTCTCTGGATGTTTTTCTTTATTTTTTTTCTTTTCCTCTTTTCTTTTTCCTGAAGGTGCCCTCTGACTTTTTAAGAGAGCGATACGCAGTGTGACAGCACATTATCAGAGTACAAGCCAGAGGGGTCAGAGGCAGCTTTAACTGTTTAACAGATGATCCCCCTGCAGTGGATGGCCCAGAAAACGGTCGATGTTTGATTAAGAAAAAAAAAAAGAAGTGGCGCCTTCGAGCTCAGTGCTTTAACGTCGTCATGGAGGAATGTTGTACCAGGTGTGGTGAGACCAGTCTGGGGACCTGTACTCACCGTCATCAGGACGACATAGCTGAAAAGTCTGAGCCCAGTCAGCAATCAGCTGCACACAATTATTACTGTTACTTTTGTCGGAATGTACGATGAGAAACTTTTGTGATGAAATCTCGTAACCTGAGCGAATTCACTTTTTAAATTTTTTTTTATTTTTGACTCTCAACGTTTAAATGTGCACTTCCTGGTTGTGGTCGACGCAGCCAGCTACACAGAAAAGGATTGACTGGTGCACTTAAAGCCCTTGGAGGTCTTTTTTTGGCTTATTTTTTACGCGCGCGTAAATATGATTTTTCATATCAAATGCATATATCATCCCTCTCTCCGTTTCATAATGTGCTTACATAGTGCATTTTACTGAATAAAATGGTGCGTTACCACATAATGCAGAGAGTGTGGGAGAAACCAGGGGTTAACAGGGGCCCTGGACCCGCTGGTTGGACAACGCAACCCGAACCTTTTACAGTGGCCACATGCAGACGTTTTAACAAAGCGACCTTCTCGTTTTTATTCTCTTGGACTTACTGTAGATTTTGTTGGCAGCTCCCACTACAGTTTGAGAGAGCAACACCGCCTCGAGTGCGGAGGTTTACACATTAGTTGTTATGGACAGCGCGCACAGAGTCACGGTGGATATGGTCTGGGGAACGTGCTGAGCCCATTATGTCTGAAAGAGGCTTTTCCTCGGACTCCCCCGCAGACCGCAACAACAACAACTGCGCACGTTTATCGCACGTCAGGCTGTGCATTGTCAATTTGAGTGTTGTGTGGTGAACTGTAGCGCTGCGATGGGAATAGAGAGGGAAAGAAAAAAGGATATGAGAGCATCAGTTCACGTCATCCATCTGCACCGCTCTTGTGTTTTCTTATGGCCTCGGCAGAGAGAAACACAAACCCGACTCATTTCACCCAAAAAACATTCACAAGTCTGTGTAGCACAGTCGCCTCTAGCTTACTGTGACTTGAAAACTGAAGCACAGCCGCTGACACACTGTCGCCAACCGGGCTCGAATTGCTTTAATGAGACTGTAATGAGAGCTAATAGTCCTAGAAGCGACGCGCAGCTCTCGACTGCTGACACGTATCTGCTTCCGAAAATAAGGGTTTTTAGACTGTTACAGGTGAGAGCTGGTGAGAGAGAAGTCACTTCAAAGGTCTCGCAACCTTTAAATGCCTTTCTTATAGACCGCAAACACTGGTATGATCTACTGAGCCCCCACCTACTACCCTCTGTGCAAAGCACCCTGCCTCCTCCATATTCCCATTAAGCCCATTGCAAGCAGTACTCCTGCTGCTGGAATGATATAGCTTGTGTTTGTGGTCATTTCTTTGTGAGATCATGTGAACGCAATATAACCTAAAATAGTGAGGCTGGTACATGTTGACACGGGGTCCCCCTACGAGACGTGGACTTCTTTAGCTGACATTGTATGTTGCTGGCGCGGATTCTTTTAACAAATTGTCATTTAATCAAATTAACCAAAAACCGAATGACCTGCAGTGGAACCTGGGGCTTTTGGGGCCGGTTTTGCCCAGTCAGTTATCCAGCCTGGGTTGCATGTCACATCTTTCTCCCCCCCCCCCCCCCATGTTTTACATTCTCTCTCTACACTGCTGAATGTCACATAATGGCAAAAATGACCAAACCCATAACCTTAACAAAAAAAGAATGTGTAATAAGTCAAGAGATTGTGATAAAGCACACCCTATAGCAGTGGTTCCCCCCACCTGGCAAGAGAGCAGAAGCTCCGGCGTAATCAGATAGTAATCCAAGGACTGAAACCGCAAGACTGCAGACAGCCGCTTTTCTGGGTCTGGGCTTATCAAAGTAATAAACCGTTATATTTTCACGCACCTAAGTCTGTTTTGCTACTATCATGGATTAATATGAGATATGGTTTACTTGGTGAACTTGACTTCAGATGTCAGTTTTAGTTCTCAACAACAAACCTTTAACCTTTCATACCGGGCCTCCATTTCTCTTGGTGAAGTCAAACTTTTCACTGGGAAGGAAACGATGCCTGATTTCCGAACACACACACACACACACACACATCAATCTTTTGTGGGTTTTTAAAGGTTGCCTTTTAAACCTGCCCTCTGTGGTCTTGAGTATGTGCAGGGCTTCAAATAGATGGGCCGCCTCGCTCGGAAAAAACAATGAGACTGTCTACAGCTCCGGCAAAGATCAATCTCGGCCGCGAGCGAGGGAAGCAACGGTCCGTCGGCCCGCCGGGTGCACCGCTGCTGTGGCCTCTTACAGAGACAAACAAATCCACCAAGCAGCCACGCGCAGCCTTCCTGCAATGAGTATTTTTCTGTTTTTTAACATTTTACCAGTTCGTGCTCCTTCATGTAAAGGATAATTCTGTTTTCACATAACTTCAATCCAGAGACTGTACTCGCCGAGTTCATTACAGAGATCTGAAAAAAAAGAAGAACTCCCAACAGGTCAAGAAACGTGAGCATTCAGACGATCAGACAGGTTGGAAACAAACCCCCCCCAAGTTTGTCAAACTGATGTCTGATGTAAACATCTATTACAGTTTACAGGCACACTTCCTGCATCAACTTTGAACCACGAAAACAAGAAAACAAGACGATTTCTTGGTCAATGATTCAATAATTCCTCCTGTTCATACTGGCCATAATGCGACTCGACTGTTACAAAAATAGGGAGCGAGATCCACAGTCCACAGGGCTTCAGCAGCCTGATGCCCCTTCACGCTGTGGTCGTGCGAGGGACATGGGTCTACTTCCTTTATCATAACGTTCACGTTCACTGATAGAGTGAACTTTGCCAGCCAAGGCGAGCAATGTCTGACGAGGACAGAAGGAGGGGGGGGGGGGGGGGCGCAATGTAGGGTTGGCTGACCCTGTGCATTGACCCGTTCACATAGACATCACCGGGTCTGACCATTGAAGTGGATACCTTCAGACTTTTTTCGCCACAGAACTTAAACCTACCAAGAGGGCGTATCCCTTGGGCCTCTTCCCAGCAAGAACCCCCCCCCCCCCCCCGTGGAAACACAAGGACGGAATGTTGTACTAAACAGACTAGCTGTGCATATAAATAAACCTAACCCTAACCCCCTAGCCCTTTTTTTAAAAAGAAGAAGGACTGGATTCTCATTTCTTATGGTGTAGACCTGTTAGGAAGTGATCACCTCATGGCCAGTATGGGCAGGAAGGAAGGAATGATTACAGCGATGACCAGCTCTTGAAGCATATTGTGTTAAGGTGGACTTACGGACATCTGAACCTGTCAGGCTGGGAACCACCAGTTTCAATTATATTTGACTTAACACTCACTCTCAATCGTGTCGTATGGTTGTAGCCAAGGTGAAGAGAATGAAAGCGAAATGGGGATTTAAATGACATGATAAACATTTCTCTCTCTCTCCCTCCATCTTGTTCTTTTCCGTCTACCTTCTCTCTCCTCCGCTTCTCCCGCCTCTTTTTACACTTTCCACTCACTCTGTGCCTCCTTTTGCCGTCTTGCATTCAAATGGGTCTCCCAGAATGGAGGTTCATTCATTCGATAAGCAGTCGGCCAAATCCCAGAAACATTTCCTTTGGCTTTACACACTAAACTCTTTTTAAAAATGAAATGTATGAACGCACTTATCAACTGCCCTCCAGCACTGAACGGCGTTTTAACAAGGCAGATGAACCCAGCATGCCTGTGAAACACCCATTCTTGGCCAGGGAGGAATTATCCATTCACCACTTGCTGCTTTGGTTATGGATTTTTCTTTTTACCGGATTGTGCTGCTGTTTTATGCACCATAATAGTCCAAATCTAGCTTGAACCAGGTACTTAAAGGCCTAAGAGACACATTTCAGCTGTTGACTTCTAGATAACAGGAGTTAACGTCACTTCTCAGAAATGCTGAGATGCTCAGCAGCCGCTGGCCCTCCCACATCACTGTGGGATAACAAAAGACTTTTCTAATACCTGTCAGTCCAAAACTCACCCCTGAGTTCCAGCAATTTACAGTACGCTGTGTGCTTCTTGGTAACTTTGCAGTAAGCCTCACTCCGGAAGATGGGGCAATCTCATTTCAGGCCTCCCACGAGACACAAGCACCGAGCAAAGCCAGAATACCAATGAGGGGGCACAGCTCGCGAAAAAACACTGAAACTGAAAACACAGCAGTGCAGCATTTCCAACCGTTCAATATCTGCTCATTTGTCACTATGTGCTGGGACGCAACCGCCTCTTAATTGTGGTCACGCTCGTGAGCAGAGTTCATCCTCAGCCAGGAGGAGATAGTGATTTTTGAAGTTGATCGGCAGCGACTGCAACACAGCCGCACGCAAGTGAAAAAGATGTGCTGCCGCTCCAACAGAGCATGCTGAGGAAGAATGTATGTGTTTTTATCTATTAAATGTGGTGGCAGTCTCTCCCTCTCCACGAGTCCAGCATCATGTGGCTGTCTCCTGCGGTCTCTCATGGAAGGGGGTCGTAGAGGCGCTCAAGAACCCCTACAATCCTAGAATCCAATTATGCACCTGCTCGGCCAGTCTAGTTTCACAGGTGTCCATGTTGAAATGTTGCGGAGCCCTCTGCGTGGGAGCACGGACCCTCTCGCCAGAGACGCTACGTCGACCATAAATCCAGTTTAAGGATGGCAGCGTCAATCAGTCAGTTTGATGTACACGAACTGGGTATTTGGAACGGAGATTCATGGTCCCCAGATGATGAATTCAAGTGACTTTGGTGATCCTCTGACCTTTCCTCCAGCACCACCAGCCGGTGACATTTGTGGATATGAGTGAAATGTCTCAACAACTATTGGATTGATCGCCATGGAATTTGGCATTTATGTGGTGGATTGCAATGACTTTGGCACGATCATCAGGTCAAAGCTTTTATTACTGAAGCACGTATTACCTATGACAGAAACACACTCATCAGTGTTGGGAAACAAAGTTCAGGGACTGGATTAAGTGCAGCAGACTTCGGGGGACGATCACTGGCCGCGACATCTTCGGACCGGACCAGTCGGACCAAACGTCACTGCAAGAGAGCCGGGGTAAGAGCTAAGCTAACCCAGCTTGGACCTAAGGTTGCTCCACTACCCAGTCAACTTCTGGCTAATGTCCAGTCGCAGGAAAATGAAATGGACGAAGTAAGACTCGGGCTAACTCTGCGACAGGGAAATCAGAGACTGTCGTGCCCATGTCTTAACTCCACTCTGTCTCCCTCCCCACATCCGCAACCTTGGAGTCATATTCTACAGTAACCTCTCCCTTGAACACCTTTCATATCACCAGAACTGCCTTTTTCCGCTCAGCTCGTCTCCGCCCATCACTTTCCTTCTCTGCCGCCGAGACTTTGATCCATGCCTTCATCACATCCAGCTACTGCAACAGCATTCTTTATGGCACATCAAGCAAAGTTCGAAAATAAACTCCAGTGTACCCAGAACTCTGCTGCTCGCCTGCTCACCAGCTCCCGCTCCCGTGACCACATCACCCCGTCCTCCAGAACCCTCCACTGGCTCCCTGTCCAACAAAAGATCAGATTCATAGTCCTTCTCCTCCACTCATAAAGCCCTCCATAACCGGCCCCCCCTCCGACGTTTTAGTGGCCACAACATAATACAGTGACTAGTTGGGCACACCTGTTCAAGGCCATGAAATGAAACATAGTTAAGTTTCAAAAATAGAAAAGGGTTCTTCCTCTGGAGAGCTTGGATGTGCGTAGCAGATTCCACGGCGATATGCGAATTAGGTTTTGGCACAAGTGGATATTTTGGCCTAATGGTGACACCGGAGGAGAGGTTAAGGGCTCACCGACAACAGTCCAGATCCTAAGCTGCAAAAAGTGATGCTTAAGTGTCTACCCTCTTTTGAGGTTGTTTATTAGAACCGCGCGTCACATTTAGCCGGCCCCATTTCATGAAGGTGAACGCTGCTGTACATTATGATCAACTTCATTATGAGGCAAGAAAGTACTTGTCTAATTTCCTATGATTAATGGAGTTGCTGGAAGTGGAGAATGAGGAGCAGAGCGGTCCAGGGGAAACACTGATGTACTTACACTTCATTATTGTCAAAGCGTGTCTTCTTGGCTGTCAGACAGAATTACACTGAAGAGCTTCAAATGACGAGAGAGAGGGGGGGGGGGGTTGCAGATATTAACAGCACTTTAAAGTTTGAACATCGTGCACACTGTGGGTATTAAGTTGTGAATCATCAAAACAAACCCAAACAAACAGCAGAAACACAGGTGCTAAGACTGCAGTGTGTCGGAAAAAGAAACGTAAACTAAATTGTAGTCCAGCCCATAGTAGACACAATATGGCATTTCAGAGAAGATCGAGATTTAAAACCCCCATGGCTGGACTTTCACTCGTCTGATCTGACAACTTGTCAAATGTGATAAAAGAAAAGAAAAGAAAAAAAAAAAAAAAGGCGCACTGTCTCGTAAAAGTAGTCTCATTTCCTCTGGGGCTTCTCAGCAATTGCTCGGTAATGTTATGAGACACTATGAAACACTCCAGCAGCTCTAAATCTGCCAACGCAATGTAAATTCTACAGGTTTGGCCAACCATAAAATTCCCCAAGATATAAAATACCAAAGACGGGTGCAGAATGAAGACCTTAGGTGTTTTCTTTCCACCCCCACCCCACCCCCTCTCGCGCTCTCTCCCTCTCTTTTTTTTCTCGACTAAGTGAAAGTTTAATTAAAAGATACGATCTTTATTCCAAGCCCACTCCTGCCGCTAAGTCAGGAGGTTATCTTCGGTGACTGCTACTCCGAGACCACTGCAATGACTGTGGGTTGCAGCTCAATGTGGGGACCATTATGTCTTTGCGGGGGGGGGGGGGGGGGGGTCTGTAGCGCTGTTACTGACACTAACCGGTGAAAATAGCTTGTTCTACTTCTGGTTCAGCACTTTGAATGCGACGTGTAAGAAGAATGTAAATGTCAAAGAGGCGGGAGAGACAGGCGATGTCTCTGTTTGAATTTAGCACAGCCGTCAAACTTCAAGTGTCAAGCGCTTGTCAAGCCGAGCCAGGGCTTTCTTCAGAAACGAATTATGATTCTTGTCTTGTCAGGAGGCAACATTTCTTTTCATGTCATCCTGCACATTGAGGCACAAAAAAACAGAAAAAAAAAACCCCCTAATATGGGGGCGTCTTAAAAGGAAGAAATAGGCTTATTTGTTTTCATATCAATCTCATGCATGTAATGTCATGTGTAGATGTGTAGCACTTGTCAACCTTGACGGTTTTCCCGAAGCGCTTTGCAGATCAGGTCTCATTCACCCACCGGTGGTTGACCGAGCTGCCATGCGAGGGGCCGGCCTCCATCGGGAGCAACGCAGGTTCCAGTGTCTTGCTCAAGGACACTTTGACATCCTGGTCTTAGGATGGGCCTGAGCCATTCGCAGCATAGAAGGCAAGCGTCTTGGATCAGATTCCAGCAGCCACCGGCCGCCAGTGCAGGGCGCGGAGGAGTGGTGTAGTACGGGAGGACTTGGGTAGGTTGAAGACCAGCCGGGCTGCTGCGGAGGTCGGACGGCGCATGCAGGCACGCCAGACAGGAGCAGGTTGCAGTAGTCTGCTTTGGGCTGTCCACTCGGATCACCCAAGACGCATGTTAATATCCGGTGTAAATAGGGCCAGAGAGACAAGAAGGCAGGGGGAAAATGTGGAAACTAGGAGGAACAGGTCAGGAACACAAGCATTCTCTTGGGGATGCTATCTGTGGCACAACAAGCTCTGATGTATACCACTGTATGCGTGCCCTTACAGTGTCTTACAGACAGGAATAATTGCAGCGCATGAATGATTTAAGAGTTAAGGGCACGAATGGCCTCTGGGTAGGTGCTGGTGCAGAACCCGGCCGTTGTAGTTCTAATACTTTCCAGTTGACAAGAGAGTTGGCTTGGGCCTTCTCATAGGAAGGCTTTACCTGAATTAACTCAGCGAGGTAGGCATTCCCATCCGGCCCAATCCCGACATTACCTTTTTCCTGCCTTTATCCCGCTCACAAAGCTATCAATCCTTAACTTCCGCACTTTTTGGCCAGATCTCAGCTTTGGCGTCTTTGCCTCTGCTCTGTCTTGCTGTACAGTCAAATGTTTGCTTTTACTGTAGCTACACAGTGACTTGATTTAGAATCACGTTTCGTGGGAACTTCCGACCATAAGGGAAACGTGAAGTAACAAAGCTACAAGAGCTAGCAATTAGCAAAACACAAAGAATTAGGTCATTGGATTTAGAGAAGCTGACCAATCACTTGACAGATTCCGACTGCAGGAGGGTTGCCATCTGCTAAAACCGTCTTTACCTTGGCGCGATGGAGGAGCTAGCATGATTAGCTGAATGGAAAGCACTCATAGAAGCAGGGAAATGTATAAACGAAGGAGCCAAGGAGTGTGGCTTAAAGTGAGCAATACATGAATGAATGAATGGGGGAGCGTGAAATTTGGACTTGATAAAAGACTCGCCATCTGTGTTAACCAGTCACCAGCGGTTTCTGGCCTTATCCATTGGCGTATAGATGTAGCTATATTTTCATTATACATAAGGTCATAATTGTGAGTTTATATCAGGTTTGCTTCCGATAGCAGATCTCAGTTAAAAGCTGCTTCTCTGATCACACTGTGGACCAGCATCGGTGATTTGTCCTTTTCAATTCTCTCCTGTTATACATCCTGGGGGGGGGGGGGGGGTGACAGTGCCTTGCAGCGCGTTTGCATATATATATATATATATCGTACAAAAGTCTCACAGCCTGTAATATCAGATATCAGACACTTCCGAAGCACACAAAACTCAGTCACATTTCGCCCAGTTTAAGGGACTCCGTGGGTTTTACATACATTGTGTGCTTGCATGCCAATCAGGACATTCTACCTACTGGCTGACACCAAGAGAGGCCCTCACATCTCAACTTCTTCAGCGCCCGAAGACATGGCATGTCAAAACTATCAATGACGACCTACGGCTTCAACTACGTGATGTAGTGACCCTTCACTCCCTAGTACAACATACCCGACATAGCTCCCTTTTTGCCCTTTTGGTTTCTTTTTTGTGTTTCAGTAGCAGCACACAGCTTCACTGGGGGGCAATGAGCGACCGGTTGTTCCCCTCAGTCCCCTGAGTCGACTGGTTGTCTGTCTGAACAGTTTGACTGAACTTTTCATGCCAGGGGCCACATGAGCCTTAGATCTCAGGAGCAAATCTTAAGCACTCTGAGCTGTACACCTGAATCTGCAGTAAGATGGTTTTTCATCACTATTACATGTCAATCTGCAGTAAATATCACTCCTAATGGGAACACTGAAGCTGAGCTTTGGACTGAAGAGTCGCTGTCAGGGGCAGGTGTAAATCTTGCAGTGGAGATTCTAAGTACATCGCGGATGTGGCGTGTCAGTCATCTTGGACCTCAGTCTGCTCCGGTTCAATGTTTGCTCACATCTGTATGTAAAGCCCAATAAACCCAAGAATCCTTTTGGCGTGGCGCCTCATCGGGGGAAATCTGGGACTTTCCTAAAACCCCTGTAGGACACAGTGTAGTGGAGAGAGTCTTCCTGTGCAACAGAGAAAGGATTTGAGAACGGGTTCGTGTCCCTTGGCACAGTCACATATATCTTTTTCACAGAAAGGCTCTTTGAGAAACTGGAGATCATGTGTGCGGCACGGCAGCGACTGGCTTGTTGCCCAAAAACGCTGAAGCTTCTCAAACAATGATTTCATGCGTGCATACACGTGTGACATCTTTCCCGTGCAAGTTCATACATGTCCAGATGGGCAGTGAGATCAACTAAAGAAGGCGAGGTCAGCCAACCACTCAGGGTTACTTAGTTCCCTTAGTTCCTTTAAAAAAAAATAGTCCCACAAAACTGCGTTGAATAAATGGGAAAAAGACTAGACAATTGAATATTACTGCATGCTGTTAAGCAAACTGTCCAAAGTGTTCTGGAGACCGAAACATATAAAAAAAAAAATACTGTAAGACTGTTAATAGGGTATTGCAAACTTTATTTAATTTAACAAAATAGTACTCAATGTTAAAGAGAGAGAGAACAAAAAGGCGTTGGAGAGCCGAAAAGAAGAAAAGATGTCTCCGCCGTCGTCTTTCCTGCAACAAACTCTCGCGGAATTTCAGAGCGAGACTTTTCCTTGAGCGAGACTTCAGCTTCTGGTTCAACAGAAAAGGGTCTCACACCTTAACAAACACATCACGGGCACCCGAAATCAGCCAGTCAGCGAGTGAGATTTCTGTTCGCCCACAGGCTGTGGCCGCCCACCGTGGAGATAATTTAATATTCCTCTCCGTGCATAATGAACCCTGGGCGCCTTTTTGCAGACAAAAGTGCTCACTTATAAATAATTGGAGTATGCAAATGGGGGGGGGGGGACTCGAGGCATATTTGCAATTGATAGAGGTTAAAAGCAATATTATCACGTAAAGTGCATGTGCAGGCAGGATCAAAGGAGACAAAATATCCATTTGTTCACACATCAAACAGCCTGACAGCGGCTTTGAATTACAAAACAGCAAATTGCATTTCATAAAAAAACAATACATGAAAAAAAAACGGCGAATGAAAATAATGGAAGCTCTCGTGGCATTGTTCTCGTCTAAAGTCAGAACTTTTCCGTTTTAAGCTGGAATGCATTAAGGCTTTCGCCTTCTTCCTCTGACGCATTTCCCCATCATGTCCACTTCAGGATTCATTTTACAAGTAATGCTGGCTATTGGTTCAGATCTAAATCTCTTGTGGCTACGCGGCTTCAAAGATTAGAAAGTATGAAGAACCTTTTTAACTCGGCAAGACCAGAAGACAACAGTCACAAACCTTTCTTAAACCCTGCGGTGACTCAAATGAGGTGTCCTGACGAGCTGATATTTTTTTTTTGTTTTGTTTTGTCTCCATTTTATGTGCAGTTATGTTTTGCACCTTGCGGCTCAAGCTGGGGGTTTAAGTCGGGGCTGAACCTGTGTTGTGTCCCACGTTCTCTTAAACCCCATCGCTGTGTCCTTGGATGCTGCAGTTTAAACTGCTTGTGGGGTTAAGTCTGAATCCAGCTGCTGCGTCCTGCGGAAATCCCCTACATGCCGCCAGAGGTGTCTGAGGTTTAACTAAAACCTGCTGCGCCGGCTGAGGTTTGAGCTCACCGAGTTCAGCGTAAGGGGCTGATTCTACAGCTTAGATCGTTTCTTTTCATTTCCAAAAGTTCTTCTTTCACCATGCACGATCTTATGAAGACGTCTGTCACAGTTCAACATTGACTTATTCAGGGTTTTCTCCACAGAATATGTAGCTTTAGAATCGGACCATCGACCGGTTCTTGGTATATTTAGATCGATCCAGGGGTCCGCCTGTCGGTGTTGTTGCATGTTTAACGTTAAACCCGGATTCCAATTCGTATCGGGTGAATCCCTACACCCCCGAATAGCCATACAATGAAAAAGAAAAATCTAACTAGGTATCAAACTCTTACAATCTTATCTTCAAATATATTCAGTGACGAGGTCCTGTCAGGCTTTTAGTGGACTGTCTCAATTAACGTGTCTGCGTCAGTACCTGCAGCGAGACTGATCCTCTGGGGGGGGGGGGGGGGGGGGCGCTATGATCCAGGCTGCTTGATGATCTCCGGCAGGTGGGCGAGCCAGCCCTGGCTCCGGTTCATCACCGGCTGCGCTGGTGGAGGATTCATTAATGTGACACCGAGCAAATTGATAACTCTAATCTCGTTGGCGGGAGAATCCTATTAACCGAGTGGTGCCCCCTCCCGTGGGACCATTCCCTTTGGTTTGGATTTCATGCCTTCATAATTACGTATGATGAGAGGTTTTAAACTGAGCGGGGGGGGGGTGTTATACAATAGTAAAAGATGAATCCCCCCCCCCCGACCTCCTTTGAACATTTTCACATTCAATAAAACGACTTAGTACTGCTCTTTTTATTTATTTATTTATTTTTATACCAATGTTGGAGAACTTTCCTGCCAACTCACTTAGATAAAAGTCATGTGTAACGCTTCATTTTACAGGTCCGCAAATTTCATGGTAAGTAGGTGATAATTAGATAGTAACGTATTTGTTTACCCGATAATTTATCAAAAATAATCCCAACATTAGCTGCAGCGTTTATTGTACTGTATATTTCCTGCCACTAGACAACTTCACTGCTAACCTTTGCAAAACTTACAAAAGAAAACTGTAACTAAATACAAAAAGTAAATAGGCCTCTTTTTATACAGTACGCTGTCATTTCCGTAATAAAAAACGAACTGCTGAACACTGAAATAGCGCTTATACATTGGTCAAAAGAGTCTGTGTGTTGGTAACTAATTTAATGGTTGTTTGGTTGTTTGGTTCATTCGTAGATTTTCAGCAAGTTTAAGTTTTGTGAAAAACAAAAAATCGAACCGTAACTGCTTATTAGGAAAGAGCAAAATATAATTCTTAAATAATTTTGCGCTAATTTGGGGATCATTTCAAAGAAATTTCAAACACTATACTTGCTAATTATCACCTACTTACCATGAAATTTGCGGACCTGTAAAATGAAGCGGTAAGTATGTGCTAGTATTACTTTCTACACCCTATAAAGCATGACATAAACCATAGCTGCACAAGGTAAACTATAATAAAAAGGTGAAGTTTATGAGGCGACGGGGAAGACGCGACACCAGATGGTTTCATATGAAAACGATTTATCCACGTCAGTGAACTCTTATCAAGCACTGATTTCCAGCAGGTCCATATCCAGATGTCTAATCCACTCACTAACGTCCGTATCATCTGTTACAACTTGATACAGTGAAGAGCGAAAGTGGCGGCGGTGGAACGTGAAAGTGCATTCATTCAAGTACTGTACTTAAGTACAAATTTGAGGTACTTGTACTTCACTTGAGTCCGCTACGTCTCTGGTTACTTTGCAGATTAAGATTTTAAGACTTAAATGCATTTTTAAATCAGTGGTTCCAAACGTCTGGTCTCTAAGTAAAGGACGTGAGTACTTACTGCGCAACCCATGTGTCAATCAACCTTGTTCCCAGTATTAAGAAGTGCGTTTTTCTAAGCGTTTCTACCGCTCAAGCTTTGCGTATGTAGACGGCACCATCGTCTTTGTCTGTTCGAGTTCTTTGTTCCCCGTCTCTTTTCTTTTTTCTGCAGATGAGGACGATACAAGCACATGAGTGGCAGTGACAACTCCCAGTTTGCAAAAAAAAAAAAGATCAAGAACGTAAAAGTCAGAGGGACAACTCGCGCTTTGCCTCTGACAGACCTTAGAGGCTTCACTTGATCTCAATGAAAATAATAGAACCCTTTGAACTCTGGATTTCATCGATATGGCATCATATCTTACGATGCCTGATGTTTTCCGTCAAACATAGAAGAAAAAAAAAGCTCCTCTGTGTATGCGAGGAAATCAGAAGACTAATTACACTGATCTGTGTGTCCGCGTGATTGAAATAATTCTGAGGCAAAGCAGTTCCCTTTGGACCACCCGAATATCTTAAGCTATAAAACAAGACAAATGCTTTCCACGTTTAAAAAAAAAAAAGCTCACTAAATTCATTCAAACCTGCCCATTAGATTTAGATTTTTTCATCATGTAGGAGGGGAAAGTTTGGCACTTAAAGGCAATATTAATTAATTATAATTTTGGTTGAAATAACTAATTCTGACCATCGCATGTCACTAACAATATTTAATTGAAGGGCTCCTTTAAAAAAAAATGTGAGCAACCCCCCCCCCCTTTGTATTTAGTCTTTTAAAAAAAAAAACTGGACCAGGTCTGAATCAAACAACCAATCAGGGTTAGCTAGCACGCAACTGGCCAATCACATCGACTCTGTACAAACAAAGGGCGTTCTACAGAAGGTTCCGCCTTCTGGATCGGAATCAGAAAAGTTGGAAGAGAATTTAAAAGACTAAATGAGTCAAAATGTGTTCTTTTAACCAAAATTATAATTCAGTAATATTGCCCACTGTAGCTTTTAAGCAAAGATCAGAAAGTCACCAAAAACATCCCAGGGTTCATCCCTTGGGGTCTATGAATATCGACATATATCATGGAAACCTGGCCAGCAGTTGTTGAGATGTCCTGAAAAACTGTCATCAGTACAACAACAGCGTGTCGGGTGACAACAAACGGGTTTCATTTGCGCTTATTCCATTGAATGTGATCAATAATGTCTTTTCAGAGGGAGAGGGAGTGTTGAAATAACACTCCTGGCCGTTTTTTTCAAGGCCGCTTGGATGTGATCCCCGTCCATCCCGACTGCAGTACTGACCTCAGGCCTGCCGACATTCAGGGCAGCAATCAAGGCATTTATCAATATGGATTTTCTGGACACGCCTCCGACAGAAGATACAATTAGAGAAGCAAGTCCCATCAAATCACAGAAGCAGATTGGTCTTTGAGGGGATGGGTGTTTTGCTGTACACTTTCCCCTGACAATAAACATCCTGGTCATTTCAGTAAGTGCCTCTGTGGACACGACTTTCCATAAAGAATCTATTACAGATGAAGCACATCTGTGATATTTTGGAGCATGCGGCACAAGGCAGCCCCCCCCCCCCCCCCGTGCCGAGCCGAGAGAAGTGGAAGCGCTCTGTAGGTCATCGGCAGACAAGGTGGGAGCTCAGGAGGGGTGGGGGTATTAAAGTGGCTGGCAAAGTAGTAGTGATGACAGTGCAGTGCTGAGAAGACGCAATACTTTACAAATCATATTATAACACTCTGATTTACATATTCAATATGTCATTACGTGATATGGTGTCATTATATATACATATATATATATATATATATATATATATATATATATATATATATATATAAATTTTTGGTATTGACAAAGAATATTTAGACCCCATTCACACCTGGTGTTGACATAAACACAACATCCGCGAGTGCACTGTGATCGGGATGCCATCAGCCAGGTATAAATGCAATGCACACAGCGTGACCACGTTCTTAAAGGTCCCATATTGTAGAAAGTGAGATCTCAAGATCATGTCTTGTTTGACTATAAAGCAGGTCTCGGTTCTGTGTAAATACTGTGAAAGCATCAAAACGCTCGGTCCGCGGAGAAACGAAACGCAGCCCGTATTCAGACGCCGTGCCTTTTAAACGAGCCGTCGGGACTTCTGTAAGGTTGCGATGTCACAACTATACAGCCACGCCCCAGGCACAGCACCGCCCACCAAGTACAGGGACGCTCATTCACCCACCAGAATAAAAACATATAGCTGAAATGAGCATAATATGAGGCCTTTAAGCAAGGTTAAAGGTTGCCAGAATAAGCAAGCCTGACAAAAAAATCATCTGCAGGGCTAGATGCCACTAGAGCATGGGTGTCAAACTCTGGCCCGCGGGCCAAATTTGGCCCGCAGTGTAATTATATTTGGCCCGCGAGGCGCAGAAATTAATATTAGAGCTGGCCCGCCGGTACAGAACAGCGCATTCACCGCTAATACTACAAAATCCCATAATGCTCTGCTCTTGTTTTGGCGCGTCAATCAGGACAGGACCCTGACATGCCGTCTACTCTGTGTCAGTAGCGATCTGTGCTTCGGCAGGAAAGCCCCCGGGACGCATCATCACAGACATGTACGCAGCAGTGAGAGCTTTTAAAACTAAACTATGCCTATGGGAGAATCAGATGCTGCAAGGAAACCTTGGCCATTTTCCCTGCTGCCAAACCATAAAAATGCAGATCTCTACCGCCGTGTGCGCACAGTTTGCTGAAAAACTCGGCGCTGAGTTCAGCCGGCGATTTGCCGACTTTGATGTCCAGAAATGCAGATTTCAACTGCTTAGTAATCCCTTTGCAGTTGATGTGGAAAACTCACCAACCAACCTCCAAATGGAGCTGATTGAACTCCAGTGTAATGACACGCTGAAGTCAAAGTGTGATGCAGTTGGCGCCGCACAGTTTCCACAGTTCATCCCTGACACAATGCCTCAGCTCCGCACCCAAGCTGCTCAATTGCTCTCCATGTTCGGTAGCACTTATCTATGTGAGCAACTTTTCTCCTTGATGAAGATGACGAAAACATCTCACAGGAGACGTCTGACTGATGAACACCTTCGTTCAATATTGAGGGTTTCCTCAGCTCAGAGCCTGAGCCCAGACATTGATGAACTAGCATCCAAGAAAAGATGCCAGGTATCTGGCTTGGGCACATCAGATTAGATCAGTGTGTTGCAAACTGAGCAGTAATTAACGTTTTCTTTATGCACTTTTTCTTGCTACTCCAAGGCTTCAATGGTTGGTTCATTCATTATTGTTATTTTATTTTCAAATTTATTAGCCTGTGGAAAAAGTTTATTTTGATATCTACCTCAGAAGGCTGCAAATAGAAAAAAAACATACAATTTCTATTTAAATTTTATTTAATATGCCATTGATATGTTTACACACGCTTTCTCTTGTTTTGTTATTTGGGTGAACCGGCCCTTTAAAAGCTAAAAGCCCAGGAAACCTTTGTTTCGTTTCGAAATCCAGTCTCGGAAAATACATTATAAACCAACATTCAGCCTCTCTATGGGTACTTATAGCCCTCTCTGTAAAGTGCATCCCAACTGGGCCTGCTCCTAATTGGCTGCCCTCTGTACAGGATCCCTAAAACTCGTCCAATCAGGCCAGCTTACAGCTGAAGAACGTCCACTCAGCAGGCTAGGCTCATTAGAAACCGAGCAGTTGCTGTTGTCAGCCATTTCACGTGTGCCTTTGAGGGACCTACAGTATGAGTTTAGGACTGTGCAAGGCTCATGCTGGGGGGATAGCCGCCCCCCCCCCCCCCCCCCCCCCGAACCCGCCGCCTGTTTGGTATTTGGGTATATTTGGCTATATTTGGCAGGATATTTGGCCTATCCTGCAGGAGCTACACATTCTGGACGTGGTGAGAGGTTTGCGATGTTGTTTCCCCCCCACACGTGCTGCCTCAAAGACCTCAGTTCAGCACTTCAATATTCAGGAAATAACAGTGCGACTCGTCTCATAATAGACTATTAACTCTGGACTGTTTTAGTTTTGGCATACAATCGAACAGACTCCCGAGTCTAAGACTACAATCCTGTTTTATTCAACTTTTATTGCATATACCCTTGAAGACTTAGTGTTTATCACTGTTATGATGTAGAGGGAGGAAAAATAAAAAACACTTTACCACTTTATCAAAGTGAGGATTTCTGCTTTTTCACGCCAGGCAGCTGTTTAATATGTCTGAGCGTGCCTCGGCGCATCGGAACTCTGCAAAATGTAAAAAGGTGCAGACTGCTGAATGCAGAGTGTTTAGATAAGCAGAGTCTGGTCTGAAACAAGAAGAAAGCACACAAATTAACCAGATAAACGTATCCAACAAAGTGTGGCGTACGTGTGAATATGGATTCGGCTGTGTATGTCTGCTATCTTGAGCTGGATAAGCACATATAAAAATAAAATGGATGGATGGATTTTTGCATCATTTATAATATATACTTTTTTTTTTTTTTTTTTTTTGAAGAAACTCCCCTCCACAGCTGACTGTGGGGGCAATAAGAGGCACAGGTGAGCAATAAAAACAACAGATATAAAACGAAAATATTGTGATTAATAAATATATAAAACTTAAGTAAATAGGTTTGTGGTCCAGTATCACAAGTCCAAGTGAAGACAGTACATCGTCTATAGAATATGGCTGTCCAACTAAAGACCAAAACTGTCAACATGTTCAGTCTGTCTCTCGGAACATTCTGACCTCCTGTCTGTGGCTCTCGGCTCCGAGCCCATTGGTTCCTTCTGAACGTGTAGACATTTAAAAACAGCTCACAAATATATATAGTTTCACTTTAAAAAAAAAAAGGTTCCTGAAACAGCTGCTCATTAAACAAACAGGAGGAAGTAGTGCATTTGTCGGGGACTATTTTCAGCAGCGGATGAATCCACATTTGGTGTTCTGGTGAGCATTTGTGACAGCAGGGCAAGAGAAAGTCAAAAAAAAAAAATGTATTTTGACAAAAATAAACAAACTAACCACCAAATGTATAGTCCTGGCAGCGTCACCATCATAGTGGCAGATACAATTCACAGGAAACAACAGTGTTTTCAGCGAATAAACTTTTTTCGCTGTTGAGATTTTCAATTACTCCCTTGTAAATGCTGATGCAGTATGCCAAAGTGAAAAAAATACAGGTGATGTTGTGCTGAAGAAAAAGATACCAAACATTGGCAGGGTAAACATTTTTTTTAGTGTGGTATATAAAGGCAAAATCAGAGGTATTCAAAAATATGGGCAAAGTAGCCCGAGACCTCTAAGCGTTAATACAGAGTGACATGAATGACTGGAAATCCAGATTTTTTGTTCCATCCCCCGCAGCCTCACCATCACCGCAGTCAGCACTAAAGCTGCGAGCTTGCATTATGCACGCGCGTATTGGTTCTGTGCATCGTCTTCAAACTGACGACGCAGGCCGCAGATTACGCTCATAAATCCGGCCGAGGTGCTTTTAATGCGCTCGCTGAGGAGCTAAATGTTTCCTCCCCAGGATCAACGTTAACTCTTGAGATTGGACGAGGCGGTATCATTGATTAGGACTGATTTGAATGTGGGAGTGAAGTGTCTTCTGGGCAACGTTTGGTTACCGTCGGATACAATTCATCATGTTATGTTAGCTTAGTTTTCAAAACCTGGGGTTTGTGCCTTAAATCAATCAATTTGAGACGCTGGAAGGGAAACCAAGCACTGTTTCCTCTCTAGTCTTTGATTATTGGAAAGAAAATTACTGATTATGAACTAATTTCCTACTTTTATTCCAGCAGGCAAAACTAATCTTGGCAGGCACCCAGTGTACTAATGAAACCAGCGTGTTAGTGATGCACTGAAGATCACCAACACACAGTGTCTGCGGCGAAGTGCTTTCCTCGGGTGCAATTAACAGGAGGCCCTTCCCCCCTGGAGAATAAAGCGGAGAGCAGTGACATGGGACGACGCGAATGGGGCATCAGCACAAAGAAGGCCTCTGGAGAGAAGCTATCCTTGGCCAGCCGGGCATTAGCGAGGCGGCATTGACCTCCCCCCCACCCCATGCACTGTAGAGGAATTGGAAGATGTGGACAGAGCAGAGCGGGGTCAGGAAATTAAGGAGGAAACAGAGTCATCAAGAAAATAACATTTCATGCCTTCATAACCTTGTAAATCTCATCCTCCAGCAGCCCGGGCAGCAGTCCGTCGCCACACACCGCTGTAGTCCTGCAGCCCAGGCAGCTGAGGCAGCGAGGCCAGAGCCAAAAGGTCCAAAATCCATTCTCGCCAACAGTCCTCTGGGGCTGCTACAACAAGCTACAACCGTTACACTGCCAACACAAGAAGCTAACTGTGTTTAAAAGTAGTAGTTCACAATTTGCACGTTGTGATTTCCTCTCTAATATGCTAATATCTCATTTGTAAATGATCATTGGACACACAACCTGGTTGTTGATTGGTCAGGGAGGGCGTCGCAATAGGGGTGAACACCGAAAGTCATCTACTCACTAGTCCGCCTTTACAGCCTGAATGTTGTTCACTCAGGCTGTGGTTATGACTATTAAAAAGCCTCGCCACCGATCCTGGTTTTTAACTCTTGTTTCCCAAACGTAACAGATAAACTTCACTTCACTAGGTAGTCGCGTATTTGGGAAGACTTCTTATAAAAAAATATCTAGGGTCTAGAGTTTGAAGGGAACAAGCAATATCAGGGTCACTGTGCCAGCGTCTACTCAGTAGTTGTTTGACTGACATGGATCTAGGACTATAGGTGGATACAAATACAAGACCCTGTGAAAACAATGGCTGAGCAATGGATGGCACCCAGCAGGAAGTGCAATTAAAAAGAGGTAGAGGTATCATTTTAAACATGGATGGATGGTTCGAAGAGTAACCTTGAGACCTCCTGATTACTATCCTTTACATCTAGCAGTGACTTTGGGGGATTCTGGTGTTACTAACCCTTTTTTTCTTTTTTTTTTTTTTTTTACAGTTGATGCTTTTCCAATTTAAAACACCCCCCGTTCAACATAGGCCCCCGTTCACACCTGGTATTAAAAGGTGTCCCGAGGACAACAAAGGGAGACGATATACGTGTTTATTTGTGCGTAGAGCGGGGAAGTGAGATCCGATCACGAGTGGTCACTGGAGGCGCATGTTACTGCCGGGTGTGATGTATGTCCGCTTGAGATCGGATCACCCAGGACGCATGTTGATACCACGTCTGAACAGGCTCATAAAGATCGTGTGCTGACAGACTGACAAGCCACACTGGCTCTGAGATTACATTTTTATGTGAGCAGACACGAGACAAACCGCAGTTATATATGTGCATACATATATATGGCATAAATAGGCATACATCCGACTGAGTTTAGTTTTTTTTTTTTTTTTTTCTAGTAGCTTCCCCCAGAAGCCAATAATTCCACACAGACTGGGTAAAATGCCAATTGAGCCAGAGGGCAGTGTTTACAGGAGCGCAACAGCATCTCTGTAAATGTACTTAGATGAATATAGTTTCATATACACAACAGCATCAAACTAAAGTAGCAGAATAATAAAATGACCTCTTTCCTTCAATAAGGAATTCCAAGGAAACAACAGCTTATTAACTCAATGTGATTTCCTTGTTAATTATTAGGAAATTGCATTTCCTGCTCGGGGCATGCGCCTTCAAGCAGGACTTTCACCCAGGGGACTGCTGTTTGTGTCCCGTGTGAAACCAAAAGTCAGCGTTGACTTATTATTTGAACCCAAACCAGGATATTTTCATAAACATAACCAAGTAGTCCTGGTGCCTAAACCTAAACCAAACTGCGACAGTTTCACATTAGAAAGGCTTTCTGGCAGAAAGGCCTATTAATGTCTCCTTATTAACTGGCCCCCTGGCCTCGTGTCATCCTGCAAAAAGGCCAAACAAGTTGATAATCCCACCTCAAATAAACTCAAGTTTTAGATTAATGTAAATCAAGGCCACACACCAATGTTTCCGTAAGGGAAAGCTGAAGAAAATAGGACACAACCTTCAAATTTAAAACAAATTCGTACATGTCCTTGTCAACCCCTGGGCTTGGCTGCTGACCTCATCTCCTTCATGCACATTTTAGCAATTGCAGGGTTCCTCAGTCTGTCAATCAGTGAGTCATATTGTCGCTCCTTTTGGCCTGCATGCTCTGCAGTCCAGTAAAATGATTCGAATGTCTTCATTCTAACATTCATAGGATGCGAAAGCAGCAGATGAAAAGTATTTCAAAACATGAAATGACATTCATTCATTCAGGCAGTTCAGACCTTCCATCAATGTGTTACCACCCTACCTGTCAAAGAAACAGGGAAACCTTTCATTACGCTCTGTGTCGAGGCACCTGCAGGTTGGAGTGGATCCACAGAGCTCTACAGCCTGAATCTGATCCTCCAGCAAAACCCCTTGAGCTAAGCTCCCCCTCCCACTGCCTTATCTCATCCTCCCACTCTGTATAGCTTTATTTAAGTCCACTGGGTGAGCCAGATTGACAGCAGAGCGCTGAGGTAACAGTTTGCAAAGTTGGATTAATCTGCTTGTTTAACACAGCGACAACTGTCATTTCGGTGGAGCTCAATGAAGTTGCTCTGTCCAGAACAGATTTATGGTCTGTCTGGATTTTGGTAATCTAGACATCTTGGGCACCTTGGGTTTGGGTGGTTTCGATGTTTGGTTTATTTCCTTCCACTACCACGGTCTTTTACAGTTCTGTAAAAGTGCTAATACTGGTTCTCCAACTCATATGCATTGATTAGTTTGATTAGTTGGGTGTTGTTGTTTAGATTTAATGGTTAGCACTGTCGCACGGGAGGTAGAGCGGTTTGATCCCCCTTTCCATGTCAAAGTGTTCATGGGCAAGACACCAAACCCTAAGAGGCTGAATGAGACCAACCTGTAAAGCGCTTTGGGAACCGTTAAGGTTGAAATGCGCTATATGAGTGAAGTCCATTATCTTAAAAATGATTAGTTAACTCAGGTCCAACCAGACCTCCTGGACTGGGGAGTCGTCTGTGTCTGAGGTTCTATCCATTTACTAATATCCATTTTCTAGGAACTCTTGGAACTTGCAGAACCAAGTTCTAAATTCAGGTCCTGCACTGTACTGTAGTTCCTGGCTCCAAAGTCGTCGCTGATTGGAGGGGGTAGTACTTTCTTTTCCCCATTCTTTGCCCGAACAATCAAGGTGAGGTTGCTGAAAACCGCTGAATGGTCAGGAGCCTCAGAGCCAATGTTGTACAGGTTGTGTACAACAACATGTGATTTGCACATTCAGCAGCAGCAATGGGTTGTCACAATATCAAAGGCACTTGTAGTGTTAACTAATGCTTAGAGCCGAAAGACAATGTGACTTTTAAAAAGGATAAACGACACATTCTCCCTTATGCAAATGAAATGTTGAGTTTGTGAGAAACAGTAAGGGCTTTCTACCAGGTTGATGGGGACAAAATAATGAAAAGGTATGTTTAAATTTGAAAAAGTAGCCTGTAAAGAGACAACATCATGGGCGAATAAGTGTGATATGATTGAAGTCAGAAGCTGATTTGATTGCTCTACCTACTTGCCGACCAATACCTGTACTTTCTGGGTAAACTTATGGAAAGAATATCATATAAACAAATTCAGAGGTATTTCTTTACAAATACTTTAAACACTGTGAATCACCACGAGTACAACAACCACTGCATTGACTCAGACGATAAGACAAAAAAAGAAATGGACAAGAAGAAGATGGTTGGCGTTGTACTGTTAGACCTCAGTGTAGCATTTGATATATTATTGAATAAGTACGAATTGTTATGGCTTTGAACCATCTGCAGCTGCATGGGTCTGAAGTTATCTCACAAACGTTCAGTGTGTTTTAATGGTAGTTACTCTGAGGTAAGAGCAGTAACGTGCGCTGTGCCTCGAGGGAGTTTAGGGGCCGCTTTTGTTTTCATTTTCTACTAATGATTTCGCTTTCAATGCAAACGATTCCAGGATATACACATCACATCTGGAGAACTCCAAAAGGTCTTGAATGCGGAACTGAAATGAGTTACGTCATGGGTATAAATTAGTTCTTAATGTAGGAAAGAGTACATGTTTGGTGTTGAAAATCACTTAACGTTGGGCCATGCAGCTGTCGAAAGAGTGACTGAAACAAAGTTATTAGGTATCAGCACATGTAGAACAGAAGCTATAGCAACAACAAGTAACCGCCTATGTTGGTTAATGTAAAGAACATATCATCATGGCCAAATCTCCAGAGACTCTTTATAGAAACCTGTGACAGACGTCATTATCTATTGCCCCCCATGTAGAACTGGTGTAGAACAATGGCGGCATGTCCACACCAGGCAAGGCCACACCAGGACATCTGACATTGGAAAGTAGTAAAAAATGTGCTTTAATAAAATGTTGAGATTGTATTTATTTACTCTTACTAAGAAATAAGGTGCGGTTTTTCTCCTAAAGATGTGACATTGAGTGTATAGATTTATCTAACCTTGTTCATTGGTCATTTTTGCTTTTAGTATAGACTAAATCAATGTACTTTGGACTGAGACTTTAAACTGCATGGAAATATATATATATATATATATTTTTTTTTATTCATTTATTATGGAATTCGAGAACAGTTTAGTTCCTGTGACTACAGCCCCGTGTTCCAGGTCAGCATCTGTGATTTCCCAGAAAACCGTGGCTGCGCCTGCGTCCGCAAGATTGATCATTTCACCCGCTTAATTGAGCCAAACTCTCACTATACACTCCCAATTACTGCCGCAAATCAGATTTTTGAAATAGAACACTGGGTTTAATTTAACATGCATGCTCGGATAAACCTCTGAGTCATTTACTCGGAGAGCTTTGACCGACTGCTGTTGATTGAGATGCAGAACATGGCTCCCCTGACTGCTTTGACTGCTTTCATGTCCGTAAATACACACACACACTACGGCTATAATGGATATTTTTATATTAACAATGTCAGATCAATGTAATCAAAAAAAATAAAATGACTATGTGTTAACAAAGGGGTCATTCATAGTGATGAACCTATAGAGAATTATCAGCTGAATCTGCAGCTTTCCCTCAGCTTTATAGTGAGTTTCAGCTCACAGTTTACCTGTCAGCTGCAACTTTACTGTTTTGGTTCACTCTCACCACTCGTAGCAGCATTCCATTCAACCGCTACACTCCAAACTGTGTTTTTTCGATAGCCGTCGGTGATTCCCCCTCTTCCTCAACCCCTCCGACCTGTGGTGTTCCCCGAGGCTCCATCCTTGGCCCCCTGTTATACATGCTGCCACTGGGACGTATCATACATAAAACACAAAACTTCTGCATCGTTGTTATGCAGATGACACACTCATTTATATCCCATTCAAATCCAGTGAAGAAGGCAACTTTCATCAGTTATTATCTTGTCTGTCAGAAATAAAGTGCTGGATAACCCAAGCTAAATGAAATCTGAAATCATTCTTTTTGGTCCTCCAAAGTCTTTCCCAAATTGCACAAAAACATCTCTCCCGGTCTAAAATGTCAAACCTGCAGACAGAAATCTGGGTGTGGTATTTGACAGTGACCTTTCGTTGGAAAAACAAATTACAAAAGTCGTTCAGTTATGTTTTTTTTTTTTTTTATCAATTGAGGACCATCGGCCTGATCCCGAGAAGGTCACGCCAGATCTCACTCCTACAAGCTGGTACAAAACACTGCTGCTCGGCAAGACAAGATCATATCAGTCCTGTTTCAGCCTATTCACTGGGCACCGGTCAGTTTTAGAAGTGATTTAAAGGTTTTACTGATCAACTTTAAAGCACTTAATTGTTTAGCTCCCTGTTATATTACTGAATATAACTGGGATCGTCAGATCCTCAGGCAGGACTCTGCTGGCTGTTCCAAAGTCCTGGTTCAGGACTGAAGGGAGGACCAGGTTTTTACAGTCAAGCCCCCTCAGCTCTGAACTCCTATTTCCAACATATGTTTTATTATCGTTATTCTTTTTTTAATCGTATGTTATTGTTGGGCATTTCATTCCATTTTATTTTGATTTATTACTGGAATTGTCTGATTTTATTTGCCTCATTGCCAGCCTGAATTGTTTCAATTCTGCTTCAACCGTATAGAGTTTGCTATATAACCCTTTCACGCATAGTGGTCACTACAGTGGACAGCTATTCAAAAGCTGTTTTCTTGTATATGCATGGGTTTTAATGGTATAGTTGCACATCAACCACCACAGTGGACGCTAGTGCGTCATCCCATACACTGCCACTCACTGGCCAGCCATTGTAAGCGCAACACAAATGTCTCAAAACCAAGATGGCCAGCGGAAGGCCAGAAATGCTGAGCAGCTCAGGAATAACTTGCCAATCCTTCTATAGTAGGAGACCCTTGCAGGTAAATAAAATTTGGTAACATCAAGTAACAACTAAGGAGTAATACAATTGTTAAAATTTCCATTTTATTCATTGGTGTGTTAAATACATATTTCTTCAGTTGAAAACTCAAACGCATGCTGTCCACCCGAGTGGACATGTGAAGAACTTTGAAAAATGAACGTTTGAAAAAAATGAAGTTAAATTGTTTTTTTCATGCCTAAAGAGATATAAAAACACTTAGGAAAAAAATCCTGACTGAGGCTGTCATAATTCATGCATGAAAGGGATAAAAATGAAATTAGAGAAATTAGTATCAGTGGCGTTTGTTTTGCTCTAATACAGTTTAAAATTGTGATGCTTCCATTTCGATCACTGGTGTGTGATCAGTGTGGAGTAAAAGCCAAGAAGTGAAATTGCGAGAGCTTCTGTGGTTGTTGGACGTACCGAAAACATCTCAGTGAAAAAGAAATCAAAAATTCATTAGTTCATTTTTTTTTGTCATTATGAAATAGAGTCTGGACTTATGGCCTATAGCTTGTGACTAGCTTTGGCAAACCCGGAGGAGCCAGTAATGTTATCTAATGTTGACTTCATTGATTATATGGATGCATCCATGAATATATATTTATATAAATATATATATATATATATTTCTACATGTTGTATGCTGACTATTAGTTTTCACACAGTTTTTTCCCTTGAACTGATATTAATCAAAATTCAATTTTTTTTTCACATTAGCAGTTTGCAGTGTTTTTTTTGGGAGGTTTTCTTTTTAATTGCATGTAGGTCACCAATCCAGCCGCTTCAGTCATAAATCTGTAAACCGTAGCGGCGCATAGAACAATTGTTGCATTTTGCCTCAGGGTCACTCCCACATAGCCCTGTGCTTTCTATCCCAGCCAGCATCATCTTTGTTTTTCAGACCGCAGAACCCACATTTATGTAAAGCCGGCCGATTGCGGCTGCCAATGCGCTGTCAGGAAGAACAAAGAGCGCGCTAAAGAAACAATATTGATTGTTGCAGATATGGTATCCTGTTGTGTTGAATTCTAGGTCACAGCCCACAGGCTTCCTCTCAGACGCTTTTCCTCAAGAGTTGCAGGGACATGAACACGTTGAGCATCCAACATGAAGAGCTGGAAACAGTGGAGGAAAAGAAAAAACAAACAGTAATACCAAGTGAAAACAAGGGAATGGTTGAAAAAGAAGGAATTAGTAAAGAAAACTGTTGCTTCCATGCATGTTAAGAGCAAACACTGTCATCGGCACGTTCATTAGAAAAGTTGCTTTCACGTGTCTTCATTCATCATCCTGTTTTTTGTTTTAAGAAATAAAAAACATATAGAGACATATATATTGTACACAGCATCTACACACACACACACACACTACCACTTCGAAAGCGGAGATACAAACAAAGATAATCTATTGCAGAAGATGACGCATTACAAACTGCGGCGATGGTATGACATGTTACATACTTCCTGTCTCCTCAGTGGGCGCGTGGTCGCCTCCCCGCCGCTGAATTGAACTTTTAATTCAGCGCCAGCAGCGAGAAACAGAGACAGGTCAACAACAAACAAACAAAAGTTCATTTTCTAACCCTAACCTTAGTGTCAGATTGAATTACTTAAATTACTTTTCGGTGACTACGGGGCGAAAGGCACTTCTCCCATTGGAGTGAACAGACTCAGAACCTGCCGCTAGTCTCCTAGGAACCGCCTCTGGTAGGACCCAAATGCAGACCGCCGAGGCAGAACTGATGCAGGTAAAAAAAAGTTTGAATAAGCAAAACCAGGGGGACACAGACGAAGGGTCAAAACCGGGAAAGCAGTCCAATACAGGCAAACAAATGAGAAGGTCCAAAAACACTGGTAACACAGGCAGAAACCATGGAAACCGGCAACCAATACGTGTAACACACAGCAACACAGCGTCCGACGAACTGGCACTGGAGAGAGGGAAGCACACAGACCAAATAGAGAAGCCAGGCGGGAAAAGACACAAAAGCAGGAAGTGAAGGCGTCCCGGGACGAGAGGAGAGGTAACAAAATAAAACAGGAAACACAAACGACTGGAAGAACTCAACGCATAGTGTGACAGGAGGTGGCTTTTTACAAATGTGTGGTGGGGATGCTCAAGAGTCCCGATCACGCCATTACGCCATGTGGCTGGTTTTATTTATTTTTGTGGTCAAGACAGTAAAATAAAAACAGTAAAGCGGTCGTGGTTAAAAGAAAACCAAAATTGGCTGTTTGCGGGCTCCTGTCATTATTTGCACAACCACCAGGAGGCCCTTTTCAGAGATCAACATCAACCTCGCGCCGGTGTTTTAAGCCCAGGACGTGGTTTAGCCTAGTTTAACACAAAGTCCGGAAAAGTTAGGCTTTGGGTTGAAGGCGCCGGCCGTATTTAATTCGATAATTCGATAATACAATGAGAGAAATATATAAGTTCTACTCAGTGAGCTTTAGAGGTGCTGGTTAGTGTGTTTTTGAAACTTTTTGGAAAGAGCCTCTGCTTCTGCTCTTAAAGCTAAGCTAAGCTAAGCTCAACACACAGACGTGAGGTTAATATCAATGTTGTCACCTCACTCGTGGACAGAACGCAAATATTGTCACAAAATGCAGACCTTGTTATGCGCTTTCCTGAGCAAATAACAACCAGTAAGCCCCTCATGCACAAAATGTGGGACTGCTCCTTTAAGTATGCCTTCAGGGAGTCCGTTGGGTGACGTTCACGCGCGTATGTGATTGAATTTATACTCAAAACTCGAACCTCCGAGCTTTTTGGGGAACACTGGATCTAGTTTTGAAACCAAGAGCTAACTAAATCAACCTTCTCTTTTTTTTTTCTTTCATATTAATGAAATACGGCCTGTTGAGAAAACGGCTTACAAAATGATGCTGCACAGCGGCAGTAATCATCATTAGCTTTACACACTCTCGCTGTAATAACCGGCTGGATTTCAACTCTCCGCAGGTGCGTTCGGCAATAAACAGATAAAAAGCAACATAAAAACTTTCTCATACTTTTTTTTAATTTATTTATTATAAACTGATGACTTTTATAATAATGCCTGATCGTAGGGGGGCACCCCTGTTTCCTGTGTCCATGCCTGACATTCAGCACCTGGTTGTCTTGTATTAAAGTGGGATTTTTCAAAGTGCGTTTTAATGGACTATTTTGCTTGATGACAAAAGAAAGCAACTCTCTTTCAGGGGGGTGGGGGGTTCGATTCCCGACGGAGGCCAGCACCTTGCGTGGCAGCATCGGGCGCCATCGGTGTGTGTGCTGTAAAGCGCTTTGGGAACCGTGAACCTTTTACCATTCTGTATATAAAGATGGCCGACGCATCTCCGCTTCCTCCCACTACAAACTCTCCCCGGATACGCTGCCATGTCGTCCGTCTTTATACACAGTCTGCCTTTCAAGCTGATGAAGTAAGTGTACGACATAATACATTTCTTTTATTTATTTTTGAAAAACCCTTTATTCTTGACATCTTGGATATTTGCTTTACAGCCAACTGATGATGATGATGATGCACCTTGTCAAGACATTTCTGTATAGATACCACAAACACTGTACACACACACACACACACACACACACACACACCCACACGCACAGGTATAACAGATAGCGTGAATACACATGCAGTGCAGCGAAGTTGGATGTTCAGCCTTGAGTGTCTGACTCTTCCATCCTACATGTTCCCACGAGGCTGCAGAGACAGACAGTAATGGCCTCTAAAAGCATGATTGATGAACACAGCACACTGTGTCCTCACCTTGGAAACGGGGCTTCTACACACACACACACATTAGCCGCTCCTCATTTGAAAGGAGATTGTTAAATGGAGGTTTGTACTTATTATCATAATAGAAGCAACTCAGTGTGAATAGATTTAGATCGAGAATCTCGAATGAGGGTAACCCCGCCGACTCCTCTTACACGGGACTTGAATGGCTCAACATACACCGAGGAGCTGACGGGCTGCAGCGGTTAAAGCGGCCAAGAGCCATTGTAAAATGCAGCGAAGGGTCATTTGCTCTCTGTCGCGAGCGACAAAAGGCCGGATCTTATGTGCAAAGTTCTGCAGAGTGAGATGAAGAAGAAAAAAAAAAAAAAAAATCAGCGTCTTAACGTTACAGAAGTTTCTTTCAACAAATAGTTCCAACAGAATCGAAAATGTTCTGCCATCCATCCATCCATTTCCATCCTGGGTAGTCCAGCTCTGTCCTGGGGTGGGGGGGTCCAGAGGCACTCCCAGGCCATTTGAGAGATGCAGTCCCCCTCCAGTGTGTTTCGTGGGCTGTGGGCTGCTGTCCGTTTGTGTTTATAAATGATCAGCTGCCAGCAGACCCGGGACCAGCCGACCGCCTGCCTCTCGAATCAAAATCTTCATGAATCCGTGAAAATAATAGACACATCAATAAAAGTAGCGCGATGAGCGTATTAAAACGCGTCCGAGCAAAAGTACGTCAACTACTCCGCTGAGTTGCTCCAAAAAGTGCGACGCAGTAAATGTAACCTTCCTCTGGTAAAAAAAACGGTTTATATATATAAAAAAAAAAAATAAAGCGTTGGACAATTCTTGATATGAATTGAAAGTTGCAAAGTTGAAATTGAAAATGTTGGAACGTTTTGAAACATGAGCAGAACATGTGTCTGTCCGTGAGTGTGTGTGTGTGGGTGTGTGTGTGTGTGTGTGTGTGTGGATCAGGCGTGGAGTGGATCTTGTGTTTGACTTTGGGAGGGGGGCGCGGGTCAAATGTACTTCGACCCGATGTGCGTGCGATAATTGCTGTGGGACACGGCCAACCCGAGAACACACATATCGATCGGGGATGTTAGGTGAGATTGTTTCCTTTCATCCCGTGGCCAACTTGCTCAGAGTGCCCGGGGGGGGGGGGGGGACAGGCAGCCATGTTTCGCAGCTAATCGCCCCGCTGATGAGAAGCGCAGCTGGCTGCTCTGTATTGATACTTGCTCAACGTGTTGGG